>NC_041737.1:23579615-23882646 GCF_004115215.2 Ornithorhynchus anatinus | reverse complement strand
CAAGGCCTGTACTAAGCAATGAGGTAGATGCAAAATATTTAGGTCAGACACAGTTACTGTCCCATATGGGGTTCAAAAAATAATGAGAGGGAAAGAAGTATTTACTTGGCACCTATGTCCACTATGACCTCTATCAAGGACAGATTACTGGGCTGGTAATTATATTTGAATGCACATTATGTGCAGAGCACTGTTCTAAGTGATTGAGAGAGTACAATATAGCAGAGTTGTTAGACACATTCCCTGCTTATAAAGAGCTCACAGTCTAAGAGGGGAGACAGACATATGAATGAATAAATTACAGATGCAGAAGCTGGGGTGAATAAATGGTGTCAATCCAAGTGCAAAGATGATGCAGAAGAGTGTGCGAGAAGAGGAAATGAGGACTTAGTTGGGGAAGGTCTCTCAGAGGAGATGTGTTTTAATAAGGCTCTGAGGATGAGGAGAGTAAGTGTCTGTCAGATATGAAGAGGGAGGGTGTTCCAGACCAGAGGCAGAACATGGAAGAGAGATCAACCACGAGATAAAAGAGATTGAACTACAGTGAGTAGGTTGGCATTACAGGGGCTAATTTTAGGAATTTGGATGTATGTGGAGTTGGATGAGCAACCAGTGGAGTTCTTGAGGAATGTGCAAACATCCCACCAACCCCCTCCCCTACTTTCCCATCCTTCCCTGCAGTATCCTCAGAGGAGATCTCCTCCCTCCTCGCAAGTGCCACCCCCTCCACCTGCGCCTCGGACCCCATTCCCTCTCACCTTCTTAAAACCATCGCCCCTGCCCTCCTCCCTTCCTTAACTTCTATTTTTAACCACTCAATCTCCAAGGGCTCCTTCCCCTCTGCCTTCAAACACGCCCACGTCTCCCCCATCCTAAAAAAACCCGCTCTTGACCCCACTTCCCCCTCCAGTTATCGTCCTATCTCCCTACTACCCTTCCTTTCCAAAATCCTAGAACGAGTCGTCTACAATCGATGCCTAGAATTCCTTAACTCCCATTCTCTCCTAGACCCCCTCCAATATGGCTTCCGTCCCGTCCACTCTACCGAGACTGCTCTCTCTAAGGTCACCCATGACCTCCTTCTTGCCAAATCCAATGGCTCCTACTCCATTCTGATCCTCCTTGACCTCTCTGCTGCCTTTGACACTGTCGACCATCCCCTCCTCCTCCATACCTTATTCACCTTGGCTTCACGGACTCTGTCCTCTCCTGGTTCTCCTCTTACCTCTCTGGCCGATCATTCTCGGTCTCCTTCGCTGGAGCCTCCTCCCCCTCCCATCCTTTAACTGTTGGAGTTCCTCAAGGGTCAGTTCTTGGCCCTCTTCTGTTCTCCATTTACACTCACTCCCTCGGTGAACTCATCCGCTCTCACGGCTTTGACTACCATCTCTACGTAGATGACACGCAGATCTACATCTCTGCCCCTGTCCTCTCCCCCTCCCTTCAGGCTCGCATCTCCTCCTGCCTCCGGGACGTCTCCACCTGGATGTCGGCCCGCCACCTAAAACTCAACATGAGCAAGACTGAGCTCCTCATCTTCCCTCCCAAACCAGGTCCGCTCCCAGACTTCTCTATCACCGTGGATGGCACGTCCATCCTTCCCGTCTCTCAGGCCCGCAATCTCGGTGTCATCCTTGACTCGTCCCTCTCGTTCACCCCACACATCCTATCCGTTACCAAGACCTGCCGGTTTCACCTCTACAATATCGCCAAGATCCGCCCTTTCCTCTCCACCCAAACGGCTACCTTACTATTACGGGCTCTCGTTATATCCCGGCTAGACTACTGTGTCAGCCTTCTCTCTGACCTCCCTTCCTCCTCTCTCGCCCCGCTCCGGTCTATTCTTCACTCCGCTGCCCGGCTCATCTTCCTGCAGAAACGATCTGGGCATGTCACTCCCCTTCTTAAACAACTCCAGTGGTTGCCTATCGACCTCCGCTCCAAACAAAAACTCCTCACTCTAGGCTTCAAGGCTCTCCATCACCTTGCCCCTTCCTACCTCTCCTCCCTTCTCTCTTTCTACTGCCCACCCCACACGCTCCGCTCCTCTGCCGCCCACCTCCTCGCCGTCCCTCGGTCTCGCCTATCCCGCCGTCGACCCCTGGGTCACATCCTCCCGCGGTCCTGGAACGCCCTCCCTCCTCACCTCCGCCAAACTGATTCTCTTTCCCTCTTCAAAACCCTACTTAAAAATCACCTCCTCCAAGAGGCGTTCCCAGACTGAGCTCCTCTTCCCCCTCTACTCCCTCTGCCATCCCCCCTTTACCTCTCCGCAGCTAAAGCCTCATTTTCCCCTTTTCCCTCTGCTCCTCCACCTCTCCCTTCCCATCCCCACAGCACTGTACTTGTCCGCTCAACTGTATATATTTTCGTTACCCTATTTATTTTGTTAATGAATTGTACATCGCCTTGATTCTATTTAGTTGCCATTGTTTTTACGAGATGTTCTTCCCCTTGACGCTGTTTATTGCCATTGTTCTTGTCTGTCCGTCTCCCCCGATTAGACTGTAAGCCCGTCAAACGGCAGGGACTGTCTTTAACTGTTGCCGACTTGTTCATCCCAAGCGCTTAGTACAGTGCTCTGCACATAGTAAGCGCTCAATAAATACTATTGAATGAATGAATGAATGAATGAATGAATGAATTTACTGAAATGGTTTTTGAAGAAAAATGACCTGGGCAGCAGAATGAAGTATATACTCAAGTGGAAAGAGACAAGAGGCAGGGAGCTCAGCATTGGAGGCTGATGCAGGAATCAAGGTGAACTAGGATAAATGCTTGGATTAACATGTTATAAATTTGCATGGAGAGGAAAGAGTAGATTTGGTGATTGAACATGTGGGTTGAATGTGACAGATGAGTTGAGGATAATGCTGAAGTTTCCTGTGAGTCAAGGAACCTTATGGTTCTCTCTACAATGATGGGATAGGCAGCAGGATGTGAGGATTTGGTAGGAAATGTGAGGAGTTTTGTTTTGGACATGTCAGGTTTGAGGTATCGGCAGGAACTCAGAGATGTAATTAATAAAGGCATGAGAAAAAATGAGAATTCTGAGAAGGCTGGAGATGTTGGTTTGGAAATCATCCATGTAGATATAGGAGTTGAAATCATGTGAATGAATGAGTGCTCCAAGGTAGTGGGAGAATCAAGAGGACCCAGACTGAGCCTTGACAGACTCCCAAAATTTGGTGGTGGGACTCAGAGGAAAAGTTTATGAAAGATACCGAGAATGAATGGTCAGAGCAATAGAAGGAGACCTGAGAGAGGAATATCAGTGATGCGAAGGTTAAACAACATTTGTAGAGAAGGGGTTGGTCCACAGCAACCAATCTAGTGTCTAATCAGTGGTCTGAGCCAGTATGGTGCTTTCTGTGTTCTTGACAAATACCTTGGTTACCTTACAACAAGCAAATGTTTTTGGGACATGCAGCCAGAGAAATGACTCAAATCATGCCCAATATAATGTCTCCTGGGATTACAATTTCCACAAACACTTATAGGGTTTTAGCACACTTATTCTTTTCCATTTCCACTCTCTGCCCTTCTCTGAGATCCACCAGGTTGGGATGACTGTGACAGTGAATGTCAGCACAAATGATCGTGTCCTTTTATCTTTAGAGTCACCCAGTCACCCCATAATTTTGTCCATGTTTTTTCCATTCCTAAAAGTCATTCAGAGATTTCCCTTCTGCTTTATACCCTTTCCTTTAACCACCATGAAATCACCTAACTTTCTTTATCTTAACTTTCCCAATTCCCCAAATGATCTGCTAAAGAAAAGATTCTCAAAGAATTTCTCACACTTCCCTTTTTTTGAGATTTCTCTCAGTCTTCTCTCTGGGATACCTACTCTCCTCAGGTCACCAAACCCTCTCCCTTCTGTGCAAGTATTTGCATCTCCAATTCTGACCAAACCAGATGAAGTTAGCTCTTAAGGAATCCAGATGTTTGCATTCCTGTAGTATGTTGAAAGATTTGCAGGCAAGAACCTATCTATCTCGTATTCTGGAAAGTGCACAATGATTTCCTTGACCATTGAACATCATTAATGGTAAAGGAATTTAATAAACTAACACTACAACATTATCTATCTCCTATTCCATATTTTAGAGCTGTACCACTCCACCATACCTCCCAGTCTTCCCTGTGCTTTTATTTACTATTCTTGAGAAGCTAATGAAGCTAGATTCTAACTCTATCCCTCCAAGGCCCAGAGTTTATGATTTTTAAACTTGTCCTTCTGTGGGAATGTTGATATTGTCCCATGCGAGAATGCTTTGCCACTACGTCCAATTTGCAATACTTGCCCCCAGTTACCACAGGTATAACACAAAAATAAATCCTTGTTTGAAAGGATTTTTTACTGATTCCTGTGTTTCTCTTGCAATAATAAAAGACAACAGAAGTGTTTATAAGGAAAATAAATAATGAAACGATTGATGTAATTCATGCACAATTTCAAAATGGGAGCTTTTCTCTTTTTGCCTGGAACTAATAAATTAATTGGGCTATTATAGTATTGCAAATGACAGTATTTTGAATCCACCAAACAAAACAGTGTACTGCATGCTTCATTCCAGGTAGGCAATTGAAAATAGATTTTCACCTTTTTATCAAAAGTTTAAATCTTATAAAGTTAAGTGTTTTCAAGCAATTATAGTTAACACTAGAAGCAGTTATATATGATATGGATTAGCTTCTTCACTCTGCATCTGGAGAGAACAGTGATGAGTAAGAGAAAACAAGGATCCTGAGCACTTGGCGTATTGGTAATTTTCATAATCATGTGTATTTAAAGTGAAAATTAAATATGATGTGGCAATCTGGACTTGGAATTAATGTCACCAACTGTGACATGGATTTACATTCTCATTTTCCTTATAAAATATACCTTTATATTTTTCTAAATAGATGTGTGGAAAAATGATTTCCCTATTAGACCTATGGAATATAAGGACATTTCATAATTTGAAAATACACTTTTTGGTACTAAAGTGGTCTTTTACACTTAGAGATGAAAGGTTGAGCAGTAAACACTAATTCGGGCACAGAATTCTTCTAATAGCAAACAAGTGAAGACAGGGAATGTGTCTATTGCTATATTCTATTCTCCCAAGTACTTAATACAGTGCTCTGCCCAAAGTAAGCACTCAGTAAGTACGAATGACTGATTGACTGGCCTCCACACTGCTTATCTGGGTAGATTTCCTGCTTACTGTAAAATTCTACTGGGGTAGGGATAAAACTGGGTAGAGCAACCTCATCCTGGGACACCAATTAAACAAAAACAAAGTCAGCTTTTTGGCAAAGTCTCTGGGAGCCAACTGGGATGCAAGTTGATTAGAAATTGGCCATTGTATGATTTGGGATGGAAATACTCTATGATGTTAGCTAATGGCAGGAGCATAGCATTTTAAAAAATATTAAGCACTTACAGAGTGCAGAGGATTGTATTGAGCACTGAGGAAAAATACATGAATGGGAATTGTTTTATTTGATTCATCATGTGGTCCAGAGGTGACTTAGAATTTAATATTATTATTTTTTCAGTGTAGAGAATGCCATATATTTTCCATTTGACAACACAATTAACATTTTAAAAATCTATTTGTGTCCGTTTCTATATTTAAAGCACTGAGGAAAATTAAACCCTGTAAACAACTGAAGGCATTAATATTGTATAGCTAGGGGTATAAAACACCTTTTATTTTCACTGCTCTCTGAAATGATTTTTAAGTTATTTGCAGAATCCCAATGGATTAAATGTATGCCCAGAGATATTAAAAGAGTGTTCTTTGTCCTTATGATTTGGGAATTGATTTATCTTCATCTCTCTGAAGTAGTGACTTTCATAACTTCTTGAAATACTGCATGTATTTTAATATAACCAGAGAATATAATATAGAAACAGCATTGTTGATGGTTTCCACAAGTAGCATTATACAATCCTCCTTTCCATTAACAAAATGTCTGATTTTTGCTTCCACTGAAACAAGGGAGACTCCTCACACAGCTGGCATTAGAACATAGAGTACAAAAAACACAGAGACATTAACTCTTTGTAGTACAGCCCAATGAAAACTTAATGGAATTAGTGACTTATTGTTAATACTGGACCTTTATGATTATCTTCAACAGGAAAGGCAAGAGAGTAAATTGCATTACCACTCTATCTTGGTATTCTCCATTTTTATACCAAGAATCTGACCAGAAATAATGATCAGTCTTCTCTGTTACACTGTTACCTCTCCAATCACAGACTCTCCAGGTTCCTTTGAGTTTCCATGAGGTAAAACAAACAAGCAAACAGAGAATCACCATGGCTAAGTGGAAAGAGCACAGCCTTGAGAGTCAGAGGTCATGGGTTCTAATCCTGTTCCACCACTTGTCAGCTATGTGATTTTGGGCAAGTCACTTAACTTCTCTGTGCCTCAGTTACCTCACCTGGAAAATGGGAATTAAGACTTTGAGCCCCACCTGGACAGGAATCATATCTGTCTAATAACTTTGTATCTCCCCCAGTGCTTAGAAAAGCCATTATTATTACTATTATTATTATTATTATGTCCTTTACCAAACATCAAATGCAAGAGAAATAGAGAGAGCATCTCAGTGTCAACCCCACAAAAGGTATAATATTAGATATGTGCCACACCTCAGGCAGCTATTAATCATGGCAACCTCCCAAAGTAGAATGTGCAGCATCAAGAGTGACTGGGCCTGACAGAATTGGCAAACTATAGGTTTATTCTATTTTATTAAGAC
Organism: Ornithorhynchus anatinus; assembly: GCF_004115215.2. NCBI lineage: Eukaryota > Metazoa > Chordata > Mammalia > Monotremata > Ornithorhynchidae > Ornithorhynchus > Ornithorhynchus anatinus. Next base: position 23,875,881 of record NC_041737.1, on the reverse strand, counting down.
ATATTTAAGGACACCATAAGTAACATGGAAACTATTAGATTATAATTCTGATACTCGGGAACATTCTCTAAGACAAAAGATATATACATTATATGTGTGGATATATATGTATAAATACATGTATATAGCCCCAGAGTTAATTATTTACTGTTTCAGCCATCCTAAGGATTTACACTTTTATTATTTTTAATAATGATAATAGAAACTAAGATCGTTTCCAAATGTTCAGTGTGACTAGATGAGTGTATTAGACTCAGAAGCACAGGCTTTGTTTAGTCAATGGTATTTATTGGGTGCTTATTATGTATAGAGCACTGTACTAAGCACCTGGGAGAGTACAATACAATAGAATTAGCAATGTTCCATGCCCATAATGGGGTTATAATTGGGTTGACTTTATGATTTAGACTGAATATGAGTATCAAAACTATGGACCTTCCTGAATATAGTGCACTAAATGATAGTATTTTTTTAGCAACTACTCTAGTCAGTACTGAGCATATGGAAGATACAATAGAATTAGCAGATATGATTCCTGTCCTCAAGGAGTGTACAATCTAGTGGAAAAGATGAAATTACATGAAGTTCTACAGGAAGGGTATGAGTATTCCAAGTGCCTAGGTGGCATAAACTGCTTAAGTCACAGTAGAAAGCTATAAGATATAGAGGTGAGACATTAAGCAGAGAAGGCCTCCTGAAGGAACTTTGAAGATGGTAAAAAGCAGTGGTCTGCTGAATTGCAGGGGAAAGGAGCTTCAGACAGGGATGTTGGCCAAGATCTGTTTGCTATCTCTACAAAAATTAAAAATTTTTCCATTAAAAATTGGAAATAATGCCAACAGAGAGTTACAAGAATTGCAATTCACAGAATATTTTAAACCAATGAAGTTTCCACTTAAAGATGCTAAGCTAATTCCTGGATTACAAAATTCACTTGTCACATTCTCCATGAGCCTATAACATTTGCTCGGAAAGGAGGTAAAAAAGGGTTCAATCTGAAATAATCACAAATTTGATCATCCTAGTTTCTCTTTACTATTTGAGTTGGTTAAATAGAGAAATACCTCATCCTATAGAAATCTTCAAGCATGACATAGACATGGAGCGGAGACGCTGCTAGCAGGAGTGAAAGCAATACAGAAATTGAACTTTCCCTATGGAAAGTACCTTAAAAGGAGGATGGGGCTCTTTGCCTATGGAAGAGGAGACAAATTTCTTCCAGAATATCCCAATGACATCTGGGAAATGAAGGCAAACCAATCCCTGTGCATTGGGTTATCCTATGTACGAGGCCCAGATCTCACAAGCATAAAGATAGAAAACCAAAACAGCCTTATTTGCTGTCAAATTGGTGTATGTAGCTGGTGCATCATTGTCATTGACCAGTTATGGTGCATTAGTTATGTGAATAACTCCAGTTGGAAGCACATGAGCAGGTAATCAGTTTAGAATTAGACCCCACTCATAATTACAGTTATCTATATTTATATTTCAGTTCTTCATGATTCCATGATTCTATTTGGGGTCTATTTACTGAGTAGAAATAAATCTTTACTCTTTAACTTCCCAGTCCTCTGAGGTCTGATATTACAGAAATTGAGATCTCTGACAAGACTTGACTTGTCAGATTCTGGAGTCGATATGATGATCTTATCCAGATTCTTTGTTGCTATTTATCATGAGCTAGTCATAGTGAAAAAGCAATTGTGTATTAGAGGCCAGTATATGGTCATAAATTAATCATATATGCTTCAGGAAAGATTTAGAGTCCAGAGATTATGGGCTATCTGATTACAAATGTGTGTAGCAGTAAACAAATGTCATGTCACATTTTGTCATTCAGTGTAAATTAAAGAAAACACACTAATATATTTTTATCATGGATTTTTATCCCTGATCACTTTATGTATGTGCAGTAGTTTACGTCCATTCACCAGGATTTCAAAGTTGTAACTTCTGTCTCATGTAAGAAAATCAGATTTTGGAAATATGGTCAAAGCAGGTTCAGTTAATAACATGACATGATATTGGACAGCATATCTACACTATCTTGGCCTAAAGAATGTATTCCCAAAGAATGCAAACTTATGTACCATTAATGACCATTTATTTTAGGTTTCTTTGGTCATGTAAATGCTAATCACATATTTTATTAGTCAGGAATGACTTGGGTCAGGTAGCACAAATGATGACCAAAATGAGGCTTCCTAATCCAAGTATTTGGAAGGAATAAATGAGATGTGTAATCTTGACAGAAGCTGATAGGTAACTCTGCTAGTCCTTTGAAGAATTGTAAAACTGTGATTAGTCAGGTATGCTGACAAATGGTATTTAAATAGAATGTATAATTGAAGAGAATGTGAGAAAACACAAATAGACATCATAACCACAAGAAAGTTTAACCAGAACACTCAAAAATATATCACCCCACTTCTCTGAACTTCCTTCCCATAACATTATGTAGAAGATAGAGCTTCTAAGAACTGGAGGAGGAAGAAGTCTCTTAAAGCCCAGTTCTGGGCCCTCTTCTATTCTCCATTTACAGCCCTTTCATTGAAGAAGTCATTCACTCCCATGACTCTAACTACCATCTCTATGTGGCTAATTCCCAAATCTACATCTCTAGCCCTGATCAATCTCCTTCTCCACAGTCTTATATTTCCTACCGCCTTCAGGATACCTCTACTTGCATGTTCCACCCCAAGCTTAACATGTTCAAAACTGAACTCCTCAACTATCCACCCAAGCCCTGTTCTCCCAGTGACTTTCCCATCACTGCAGACAGCACTACTATCCTCCCTGTCTCTCAAGCCCGTAAGCTTGGTATTAGCCTGTACTCATCTCTCTCATTCAATGTACATATTCAATCTGTCACCAAATTATGTCAGTTCAACATTCATAGCATTGCTAACACCCAGACTTTCCACTCCATCCAAATTGCTATGATGTTAATTCAAGTGTTTAACCTATCCTGCCTTGACTACTGCATCAGTATCCTTGCTGACATCCCTGCCACCTATCTTTACCTTTCCCAGTCCATACTTCACTCTGCTGCCCAGATATTTTTTCTATAAAAGACATTCAATCCACATTCCCCACTCCTGTAGAATTTCCAGTGGCTCCCCATCCACCTCCACCTCAAACCGAAACTCATTACCAAAGGCTTTAGAGCATTCAATCACCTTGGTCCCTTCTACCTCACCTCGCTGCTCTCCTTCTACAACCCAGCCCACACACTTCACTCCTCTAATGCTAACCTACTCACTGTGCTGCAAGCTCATCTTTCTTACCCCTGAACTCTCGCCCATGCCCTGTCTCTGGCCTGGAGCTCCTTCTCTCTTCTATTACTCTCCCCATCTACAAAGCCTTACTGAGGGCACATCTCTTCCAAAAGTCCTTCCTTGACTAAGCCCACATTTTCTCTTCTCCCATTCCCTTCTGCTTTGCCTTTTTACTTTATTTATTCCCCGGGCTCATAGCACTTCTGTGATGGCCATCTTTCCATCTAGACTTTAAGCTCATTGTGGGCAGGGGATATGCCTACCAATTCTGTTATAATGTACTCTGCCAAGCGCTTAGTAAGTGCTCTGCATACAGTGAGCAATAAATATGATTTTTGACCAGCCCCAGAGGAAAAAGAAAGATAATTTGTGAGGTCTGGCTTCATTCAGAACCATCAGTTTACTGCTATGCAGAAAAGTAATCAATCAGTAGGGAAGCAAATTTTCTCCTTCCCTTCTGTACAGTTACTTTTTGCAACTTCAAAGGAGGCCTTTGGATATTTTGAAAGGACACATTTCTGAAAGTCCAATTTAATACCCAGCATGACTCGTATGCATTCCTTTGTCTAGAGTTTGTTTCACTGGTGCTCTTTAAATATGTCTCAATATTGCTTTGACTTTAAATATGTCTCAATATTGCTTTGACTTCTTAAAAATGATATGAGTATACCTTAGAAACTAAGTTCACACAATGCATCCTAGGTATATACTGATAAGAAATAATATCAATAGACTATTTTGACATGCAACAGAAGAGGTTTTCAGTTTATGATGTGAAAGCCTTAACCACAACTGGCTATGGAATGTCACAACCCAAAGAAGAAAACTACTGGATGGGACTTTGATTTTCATTGGTATCATGAAGCTAATATGTATTTCTGGTCAGAGATTCTCATGTTTGGTGAATTTCCCAAGATTGGTAGTTTCAGAGGTGGCTTTAAAATGCAGTAATTCCTTTTCTCAAGTCTACTAATTCTCTGTTTCTAGAGGCATTGCTAATAAAGACGGGATAGGATGGGAAGCAGGATGGGAAAGGATCCTGTTCCCTCCGCTACAGGATCCAGGGTCTAACCACACCTCTGCCTCTCAGGATATCATAATTTAACCCCTATTTTCATGTAGCAGTAAGAGCATTTATTAAGCACTTTATGCAGAGCACAAACAAGTGTGAGTCAATTTGCTGCCGTAAGATGGGAGATACAGATTATAAAAGACAACTGTCAAGGAATAAAGGTCCTGATTTAGATGTATGAGGAAGGTAGCTTGCTTGACAGTTTGGGATAACCTCCATGACAGTGGAGCAGCTGAGGGCTCAGTAGACTTGATCTGCTTCATGTTTCTCTTCTTTCATGGTCAGAAGCAGCTGTTCATTTAAGTGGGAATATTCCACTGATATGGGGAACTCAGGGACATTTTCCCTCCAATCAGCTATTGCCTGAGTGGGCCAATCAGAGCAGGGGTGGTAGGGATGGATCATAAACCAAAGTTTTAATCAGAGGAATATGAAAAACAAAAGTCATCTGGAAGTCATTCATTATTGAGGGATTTGTAGCTGAGCAAGCTGCACCCCTGTCTGTACCTTTCACAATCAGCCTCTTCAGAGAGGACCTGAAGTCAACTCTTGTACCAGAAGAATGTAAAAAAGAATAATAGAGTCTTTAAAAGTAATCGGGGGCCTTGTCTAGTTATGCAAGGAATTTGAGATTGAAATAAAATCATAAGAGATGATTGTAAAGAATGAGAAATATACTCAACAAATTTTGGGGGTGCTTAGTTTGAGAGACACACTGTTGAAATCTCACTATATGTGGTTTTATCTCTGAATATGAAAGGGATATAAACAAATGCAAATACTTAGTAATTTATCCAACCTCCTTCATCTGGGAAAAGAGGCCTGTCTTAAAAGGCCTCCAATTGATCAGCACAGATTTTTCAGGCTTTTCTTTCTGTTACGCAGCCTGACATTTCAAAAATGAGAAAGTACATATAAGGGGTTGACTGGATTGGTAGGCAAAATGAATAGAACAGGGTAATATTTTCAGTCTGGAAAATCAGATTAATGAGTTGAAACATTTCTATGAAAGAAGTCAAATTTAAAGCTATAGCTAAACCTGAGCTGAATATATCTGTACACATTATATCCTGATCTCTCTAGTCTGCTGTCCTAGGAAATACTGACTCTTAGAGATAGGAAGAACTGAACAATAAATTTATCCTGAAATATGAAATGATGTGGGCAAATGTGCTTGCACAATGAACACCAAATCAACATCTCGGATACTCATACCATCAACTAAGGTGTGCAGGAGCATTAAGATAGTACTGAATCCCATAAATAATGGGTAAACCAATTTTTATGTGTACAGTTGCAACATCAGACCAGCCAAAACACTCATTTGAATTATTGCCCACTTTGATAAAGACTTAATCTATTCACTTTACAATTAAGAAAGGAGAAAGCAAGAAACGTAGTAGTCAATTTGGGCTAGCTCAAAATGATGAGTTGTATTAAAGGTGCAGAAAGGAGCTGATATCAAGGAAGACTGTGTAGTCAGAGAAACCTTGCAGAAAAAAGATAAGAAAAACAAAAACCCTTAGTTAATTAAGGCCTGCTAAAGGGGTTAAAGAGTATTACAGCTAAAGGGTATAACTAATGAAATAGAAGAAAACACTGATGAAAAGTTGAAGTTCATTTTATAGAGTATTCTATTCACCAAATAGTTCTTTATCTGTGGTTTAGTTTTTTTTCTTAAGATCTAATTATCAAAAGAGCTTGCTGTCAGAATAGTTGTTAAAGGTGTTATTCTTATGAAACAGCTATGTTTCTCTCTCATTGCAAATTAATTTTGACAGAATGTCATCAGTGAGAATCCTTGGTCTATTAACAATAGAGTAAGGGAGGGTGAGCAACCCTCACTGTTACCTGATAGATTTGACTTTGGGCACCTTTGACTGGCATTGGGTTCTCAAGATAATTTCCTTTTGTAGCTCTTATCTTTGGTGAACCTTGGATTACATTTTGTTCTGAAGCAGCTGGAATGTTTCATTGGTAAATGGGTCTTTTAGAATATTTCTATAATGTAGTATTTTCTCTGTGATCATTTCTGAGTGGAAAAATAGGATTTCTGATCATCAAAATTCATTTATTCAGTCATATTTATTGAGCACTTACTGTGTACAGAGCACTGTATCAAACGTTTGGAAAGTACAGTTCGGCAACAGAATTCCACTGATACTTGAAAATTCCAGGGCATTAAATGGTAGCTTAATTTCTTGTCTAAATTAGTTTTTTCCAGGACATGAAGAGCTTACTTGGGCTACTTGAATAACCTCATTTAAGGAAAAACTTCTTTCTGGAATGGATTATATTTACCTTCAGTCATCATGATATAAGGTTTCTATATTTTGATCTGGAACCCAGTCAAGGAGCTTAAATTAGAAATAAATCAATAAAAATTCAAACTGAACAAAAATCAACCTATCATGTGTCATCGTCATGTTGCTGTTCCAGGACATAATTATTGTATCTTGTGGAACCATTTAGAATGTCAGTTTCCTATCTCCCTTGGTCAGAGATATAGTAGCAATAATATTTCATTAAGTGAATTTAATGTGTTAGCTTCCTGAAATAAGTCCTGGAAGAGAATATACAAGTGAGAAATTGTCATGGACCCTATCCCTTGGGGCCTCACAATTAAGAATGGTATAGGATATTGTATAGTCCAACATCTGGCAAGGGCTTATTTTAAAAGCACAGTATCTCAGAAAATAGCCAAGAGCATTCTTTGTTTTTTTAGTACTTTGGGTTCTGCAGACTCCATCAATACACCTTAGCAAGGCATACTGTTGGAGTATCCAAAACATTTCCAAAGAGTGAGGTGCACCATAAGAATGTGAGCAACAACGTACAGGCTACTAGCAATGAGGCCTTTAGGGTTCCTGTGTGTGAATTTTTTAATTTTTTTTTTGGTATTTAAGTGCTTCTTTTCCCATGGTATTTGTTAAGCACTTATATGCCAGGTACTGTTCTAAGTTAGATATAAGTTAATCAAGTTGGACACAGTCTGTCCCATATGGGACTCACAGTCTTTATCCACACTTTACAAATGAGGAAACTGAGGCACTGAAAAGTTAAATGAGTTGCCCAAGGTCACACAGCAGATACATGGTGGAACCCATGTCCTTCTGACACTAAGCCTGTGCTCTTTGCACTAACTCATGCTGTTTTGCTTGTTTCTCTATAATACTACTATCCCATAATTTGAATATACAATCAAACAATGATTTTTTTGAGTGCTTAGTGGAGGGATCAGAGTCTTAGTCCCCATTTTACAGATGAGATAACTGAGTCACAGAGAAGTTAAGTGTCTTGCCAAAGGTCATGCAATAGACAAGTGGCAGAGGAACTAGTACTTAAGAATAGTGCTTGGCATATAGTAAGCACTTAACAAATGCCATACTTATTATTAGAAGAACAAAATATGCAGTCTGGACTGTAGTAGGTCACTGAGGAAAGTTTGGAGAAAGCAAATTTATTGAGCACTTTAAAGTGGATGGTAAGGAGTTTCTGTTTGATATGAAGGTGGATGTACAATACTTGACTTTTTTGAAGGGAAAACATGGGCTGAACTTCTTTTTTTTTTTAGAATGATGGTCCAGAAAGCAGAAAGAAGTGTCAGGAGGCACAGAGGTCAGTGACTAGGCGGATGCAGTATCAAGGTAGGCGAAGGTAACTGCTTCAATCAGTATAGTAGCAGTTTGGAGAGGAAAGGTCAGATTTTCCTCTATTTGATTATAGAGTTCCATTGTCACTACACCATTACCATGTACCATAGTCCACATTGGCCTTTTTTTCTTAAAAAAAAAAAGGAATTTAAGGGCTTACTGTGTGCCAGACCTCTACTAAGTGCTGGAGTATATGTAGGCTAATCAGGATGGACATAGTCCATATCCCATGTGGGGCTCACAGTCTTAATCTCCATTTTATAGATGAGGAAACTGAGCCAAAAGAAGTTACGATACTTGCCGAAGGTTACACAGCAGGCATGTAGCAAAGCCAGATTTAGAATCCTGGTCCTCTGACTCCCAGGCCCATGCTCTATCCACTAGGCCAGCCTGCTTTGGGATTCTATTCCTATTTCTTTGCCTGTCTTTCATAATTAGGCAGTGATTTTCTGGTATCAGAATTAGGTGCTGCTTTAAGTTCTATGTTGCTAATGCAAACTTGTGACTGCTTATAAGGTCTTGCAGAATGATATCATCTGGAATATAGCTTTCATGTATATATCTTGAAAGTGATCCATTACAAATGTCTGCATGCTGACCATGCTTTAGATTTATTAAATTTCTCAATTAATCTGAAATTTCTGAAAGTCTGCTAGTATATCTAGTCACTCTATTCTCATTAGAATTCTTCATAGAATAACCATTGAAAACATCCTTTAGCATTCAATTCATGAATCTTATTACTTATTTCAGACACATACTGAACCCATGAAGACATTTATCTGTGTATTCACCGCACTGGGAGGAATAAACTGATTGATAATGTTCTTTCAACTACAAAAAAAAATGATAAAGGGCCTTTTGGGTTACCCATAGCCAAGCAGAAAAAGACTTTTGGATTTATAATTAGCAAAGAAAAAATGCAATGATGTGTTCTTTATAAGCTAGCAGGTAAGATTATATTATTTTAAAATATAGGAGTTTTCTATGGAACATATACTATTTAGGTTTGCCTACCAAACTTTCCAGTGGCAACTAATTTAGGGAGTGAAGTTTTACTTCTGAGTGTAAAATGAAGAAAACATTGAACCTTCTTAGCAAGAGAGCTTATTTTGGTGGTTGGAGGTTGAAGATTGTGAGAAGGCAAGGACTTCCCAAGGAATGATAGATGATCAACAAAATATCAGAAGAAATAGAAAGGTGTGGAAGATCAAATCCTTTACCTATGGAGGACTCTTTAACCTCCCAGCACTCAGATTTAGTCAACCACCACAGAGAAATATTTTGGAAACATTCTCTAAACTCTTTATGACACAACAAGATCCTAATTAATATTCTATAATTCGAATTTTGTGGGATTTTTTGTTTTTCCTTTCTAGAAAAAAAATCTCAATGTTCAATTGTATCCCTATTTGGAGCTGCTAAAGACTGAGTGAGAATATTTGAAAGTGTTGGTGTATGTGAATGTGTGTGAATAAGATGTGAATTTCAAATCTGAAGATAACACAAATGTAGACATTTGCCTGTAGGTGCAAGTATGGTTAAGGCCAATGCAGAACTCCAGTTCCAACTATATTTTACACAACAAATACCATGCTACTCTCTCATCCCTTGTCAAGAGAAGCAGTGTGGTGTAGTTGATAAACCACAGGCCTGGGAGTCAGAAAGTCATGGGTTCTAATACTGGCTTTGGCACTTGTCTGCTGCGTGACCTTGGGCAAGTCACTTCACATCTCTGGACTTCAGATGTCTCATTTGTAAAATGGGATTGAGACTGTGAGACTGTGGGACTGTGTACAACCTAATTTGCTTGTTTTCACCCCAGTGCTTAGCACAGTGCATGGCATGTGGTAAGCCCTTTATATTTAGCAGGTTATTATGGTTATCATTATTATCCTTCCTGTCACTTTTGCTCCTTTGGTCCTCAGAAGCCTTGTCTCAGAAAGCTACTCATTGCTTATTTTCAGAGTACCATGCTGATCTACCTCTTGGTATTTAGCTGGGATTGCTGGGATGGGTTGTCTGAAACTGAACCTCAAACCAGGCTCTGTGTCTGTGTCCCATAATGGGAGACCAAAGAGAACTGCAGTGGGTATGGGCAGAGAAGAGGTAGATCCAGAACTTAGGTGTCTAGCTCTGGGTGAATTGGCTTATGGGGGAGGTGATCTGAGAGGCAAGTCTGGGATGCCCTGAGTTTCCCAGCCTCACCACCACCTCCAGTTGTTTGTCTCTCGGGAGAAATGGGGCATATGCCTTATCTGTTGCTTCTGCTAGTGCCTTCCTTCTCTGCTGTGGTAGATCAATCAGAGGGAGGTGCATCACTGGTGTAGATGACCAATTGGAGGATGTATGGGATGGGGATTTAACAATGAGATTGACCCACTAACCATATTAGAATATGGGGAATAATAAATTAACAGGATGGGGGCTCAGTGACGGAGACAGATCACAAACCAGTGTTTTTGTTTTTGTTTTATTTATTTTATTTTATTTTTTTGATGGACTCCAGATTGTGAAAGGCAACTAAAAGTATTGCATTTTTAAGGGAGCTGATCCATTCAAAATACAAGGCCATCAGATACTAGCACCAGGGTCAACTTCAGTGCATATGTCCAAAAACCTTAGGCTGATCAAAATAATTTTTCTCTCTTCAGTCATATGTATTAAGTGCTTATTGTGTGCAGAGCCCTGCACTAAGTGCTTGGGAGAGTATGATACACCAATAAACAGAAACATTCCCTGTCCACAATGAGCTTGTCAGATCATGGTTTTTGTTCTGTAGAATTTGAGGGATCTGAAAAAAATTTCTTACACAGGTAATACCGAAAGAGCATACAAACTTGCAATTGAATATTGGATCGTGTGTTAAATTTATAGTGTTGATAATTAGAAAATGCACATTTATGCATTCATTCAACCGTATTAATTGAGTTCTTACTATGTGCAGAGCACATAAGCTAAGCACTTGGAATGTACAGTTTGGCAACAGATAGAGATAATCGCTGCCCAACAGTGGTCTCACAATCTAAATGCTTTAGTGCTTTAGAAAATCAAGGAGGAAGAATAGCCATTAATTACACTGCCCCATTTCATATTTAGGCCATCCACAAAAGTTTACCATTACTCAACAACTCTATTCACAATGTCACTTTTTCTTAGTTCAGCATGTAAATAATACAACCCATATGGAAAACATGTGTACTTGGGTAATTATTATACAGAATGATTTCTTTATTCCTTACATTATTTTTATACTTAATAAGGCTTAGCATTTTCTTCTTTGGAATTCTGCTAATGTAAAAAGAAAATGTAGTTCCTTTTTAGTATGAACATACCATTATAACTATCAAAAATTGATTTGAAGTACTAAGCCTGGCTTAATGCCGACTTTGAAAGAGACCAATGTAGTGAATAAAATTCTTATTCAGCAGTCTCTGGAATTGCATGACCTTTGCGAATTTGTGGTTCGGTGATCGCCAATTACAAGTTTGACATTGAGGACATTGGCAATTAGCAATTGTAATAAAAAATGTATTCCAAACTTTGATCCTCCAGTGTGTCACATTAAGTTGAATGGAAAGGACTCTTCCATTTTTGGTTTATTTTTTTCTTGTGAAACAGATTTTCTGCAACTGGTAATTTCCAGTTATATACTTCAGAAGTTCCCATTGGTAAATTAATAAAAGAGGGAGGACCATATAAAGGTAACTGGTAACAATTTAGATCTTACACAAGTGAATGCATAATGGATCACATCACCATTAAAACCTAAATATTGATGATGCTCAATTTAGCAATGCCTCCTAAATTATTGATATCATTTTAAAATGTTGATATATTTCAGGATGATTCATTTAACCTACATCACAGTAACTCCTTGGATTTGGAAAAGAAAAAGACTTTGAGGAAGCTTCGCCTTCAAAAATATCTTCTGATTAAAGATCTATTCTTCTACGAAGTTGATAATGGAAGGACTTGGGAGGAGAGGCAGAACAAGGTGGAAAGGAAGTGGGCTGGGGGGAGATCATGCAATATGTTGGGTGTGGCCACTAATAAACCAGCACAGCATCAAGTAGTCATAGGCTGAACATCCACACTATTACGCATATTAGCCACAAGCAAAGCTGAACTAAGCCACCAAGACATGAGCCTGTAAAATGGGTCAAAACACTAGTTTTAATATGCTTGTCTCTTCCATGGCCTTTGAGATTGTACAGCCAGGATAAAGGTTAAAAAAGATTGTAATGACTTTCCCAAGGCATTCATAGTGTTAAGTAAACAATAGCATTATCAAAATGGGAGTAGGATGGTGTGACTTCAAAGAATATTCACAACTGTGCAGAGGTGATAGCCAATGAGGAAGCAGTTCGATCAGCTGATGTATGGCATGTTAAAATAACATAGATCCTCTCATTTCTCAGGCTACAAGATGGTTGTAGATTTTGTAGGCTAAATAAGAATAAGATACCTGAGGTCTTAGTTATGGTTCTTTTACTAATTTGTTGGGTGATCTTGGGCAAGTCACTTATACTGTCTGGCTCAATTTTCTTCCCTCTAAAATGAAGGAAAAATTAACACCATAACCCAATCTCAAGAGATGGTGGAGTCTTTGGGGAAAAAAATAACTAATGGGAAATACTTGACATTATCAATCATTTGAATGTCTCATATTAATGTGATCTTTGTAGCTGTCCTTCAAGTTCAAAGCTGATGTTGGTAATACTGAGATTTTAATTGATGTGACAGGGAGAGTGTATGAATCAATATTAATTTGTTGCCCCAGAACTTAGTTCAATTTTTCACAAATTGTAAGCCCTTGAAAAATATTAACTACTACTGCTACTACAACTGCTAGTGCAAGTAACTCCTGTTCATGCTTGAGGACATATAATCCCCACAATTGTTAAATATTCTCACTGATCCCCTAGACAGCTGCTTTTTGGTTAACCTAAATTTCCCATTTGTTACTCTTTATTAACTTACCAGTCTTCTTTCAAGTGAGCTTTGCATTTTTAAAGAGTGGATTTTTCTCTTCTGACGTTAACTTTTACTCTTCCAGTTGGCCATGCAGGACTTTAGTTTAGTTACCCAAATTATTTTGATGGGTAGCATTTTTCTTACTGGGCTTCCCCACCATGGTTAAATAAAACGTCTGGTATCTGAACCTCACCCTTCCCCTGGCATCCTTTTTCCCTCTCAAATGTGAAAGAGCAACTGCCTCCCACCTCCCCTTGCCACTCAGGGCCACTGCTCATGGTATGCTCTGTGCACGTTCAGCCAGACATAAAAACAAAACAAAACAAAAAAAAAGTCCTGAGCCTTCTCAGCCCCACTTCATTGCAACTGAGCAAAACATCACATAACTGCAGCCTCGTCTATCCTCCAGAATTCCCTCGACTCCCATCCATCGTCCTCCCACAACTTGTTTCATGGTGTTTATCCTTTGCTTTCCTTCAGATTTTATTTTAAAATATACCACGCCTCAGTTTTTATATTGCTTCACATTATTCTAGTGTCATTTTGAGTTGGGTGATCCTCTTCCTCCCGCACAAATTTATTCTTTCTCACAAGGTCCCCTAGTTTTGAAACTTTGAAACTTTGGCCCTATATTTTCTTACTGGGGCAAACATTTAGACTTAACAGCAGTTCTTGAGAACTTGGACTTCAGCCTTATTCATTCAGTTGTATTTATTGAGAGCTTACTGTGTGCAGAGCACTGTATCAAGTGCTTGGAAAGTACAGTTCGACAGCAAAGAGAGAGAGTCCTTGCCCACAATGGGCTTATAGTCTAGAGTCTCCTACTAACAAGCTAAATTTGATCTCTATTATGCTACCTTTTCTGTATTATGGGTTCCAATATGAGTGTACCATGACCACCGTTTTTATCCCTGATGACATCCCTGATGGGAATCCTTTTCTTCTTTCTACCTTTATTGTGGTGTTTGTGAAGTACTTATTATTATTAAGTACCATAGAGTCGTTTCTGATTCATAGTGACTCCATGGATATACTTTCTCCAGAACATCCTGTCCTCTTTCATAATCCTGAACCTTTCTAATGGTTCTTCCATTATCATTGTTATGGGTTCTATCCATCTAGCTGCTCGTCTGCCTCTTCCATATTTCCCCTGGGCTTTTCTAGCATTAGTGTCTTCTCCAGAGAATTAGTCCTCTTGATTATGTGTCCAAAATATACTAATCTAAGTTGAGTCATATGGCCTTCCAAAGACCATTTTTGTTTAATTTGCTTCAAAAATCCATGTTTGTGTTTTGGGCAGTCGATGGTATTTGCAAAATCCTTCTCCAACACCACATTTCAAAAGAATCGATGTTCTTTCTATTATGTTTTATCACTGTCCAGTTTTTGAATCCATACATTGTCACTGGAAACACCATAGAGTTGACAATTTGTATTTTTGTTGAAACTGTTACATCGGCACATTTCATGATTCTTTCCAGGCTCTTCATAGCAAGTCTTTCTAACATTAATCTTCGGAGAATTACTTATGTGAAGTGCTTACTACATGCCTTTTCTGCAGTTATGCCTCTGATATTCATGGTTCATGGCCTAGGAGGAAACAGATCAAATCCTAATATCCAATTGGTCTCCAAAACTAGATCATTCTGTAATTTGATGGGAATTTCTTAATGACCCTTGGCTTCTATAGTCCTAATATCACAGCAGAAAAATCCTAATCTGCAGAATCTGAGGGTGGACAGTAGCTACCTCTACAGCATGTGGAATATTAGGACAGTTAGAAGCACCCTGGACTGGAATGATGAGGAGCCAAAGGAGAGGAAGAAAGTACTGTTTTTTTCTTATTTGTTTAAGCTAATTATTTCCAATCCCCTCTACCTCCTGTGGCAGATTTATTTTGTAATTTCTTATATTTTTAGTCAGGGATGAAATCTGAGAATCCTCCTAGCATACAGTACAGTATTTCATTCATTGTAAGTGCCTAATCAGTGGATTTTATTCCCTTCATGAAAACATTAGCAATTAGCAGTTCTGAGAGGACTCTTCCTGAATAACAACAATAATGCATACACCACTCCCTACTCACCCTAATATTCTGCTGAATTCATTTTTCACAGCATTGCTTGAAATTACAAATTTAGGGGCTACCGTATACTAGGCTTGTTTTTACCACTGTATAGGGGCTAGAGGTAGAGAGAATGAATCCCCAGACTAGTTTCTGTAATCTTGAAATTGACTGACGTTTTTGATACTATTCCTTAATGCCACCTCCAGGAAAATACAGATAGGGTAAATAGTCTTTGAGTGCCGTCATGAGGATGATAACAATGATTTCTGAAATTCCTTGCTTTTCCCAATACAGCAAACTTCAGGGCATGATGTTTTATCCTTATCTTTTAAATTGGGATTTTCTGATGCACTGAGATTTTTAGGTTTCAAGTCTGATAGATTTTTAATATAACACACCATTTCTGACATTTTAATTAATGCTTTGTCATGTGCCATATATTTCAATTAATGTTTAATCTTGTGCCTGCCCCTGACATAACAAAGCAGCCTCTCCCCTGAGCTCAAAATATAATAGATTTCAGAAGAGACATCATGTCTTTATCCACTTCGCCTAAAGAGAGGGAGAGGTTGAGTGGTGCGGGAGAATTCCCAGAAAGAGAAAATTGAATTAGTATGTGCTCTTTTTCAGAGACTGGGCTAATGTCCCAGTGAGGCTGCAAAAGTGAGGATGGCACTGTACAAACTGCTGTTGTCTATTCACCTGTGCAGGTTCTTGGTCCTGTTGTCTTCCTGTCCAGAAGCAATTAGACCAAGATAGGTCCAGAGTGGTAATTAGAAGCCTTCATCAGTCAACAGCATTATTGAGCTCCCGCTGTGTGCAAATTCTACCCAGCACTTTAGAAGGCCTGGCACGTAGTACTTGCTTAACAAATATCATTTTTAAATTAAAATAAAATGTTTATATTTCTCTTTTCAGTCACAAGAAGAGTATGAATTCAAAACTCACCTCCCACAATTTTTCCTACTTTTCATATTTACTGAACGATGAGAACTCTATGATATAGCATCTGGTGTCAAATGATGATGTTAACTAATCCCCTTATATACAATTTGCATCTCATAGAAGATTATCGGTCACGTCACTCTCATTACAACATAATAAGCTCTCTGATGTCTGGGAAAGTAGAAAAGGTGAAAACACAAACTGCCTCTACAATTTAGTATGTATTATCATAATCAGAGACAAACATACCTAGTCACTCCTTGTGCTTTATTCTCTGTTCCTTTTTTTCTAGCAGAATGCCATTAAAAATATCATAGACAGGGGAGGCAACAGAGTATAAAGTTATGTACAGAAGTACTGTGGGGGTGGAGGTAAGGTGGGTATCAAAGTGCTCATGGGATACAGACCAGAGTGATAACAGAGAGGGAGAATAAGTTATGGAGATAAGAAGTTAGCCAAGGAAGGCTTTTTGGAGGGGATATCATTCTTGTAGGAATTTGAACATGGAGACATCTCTATTTGTATCTCCTAGGGACACCTCAAGACTACATCCAAAAGAGAACTCCTTATCTTCCACTGAAAAATCTCTCCTCCCCTCGAATTTCCCGTCGTTGTTGGTATCACTACCACTCTTCCTGTCCCACAAGACCTTAACCTGGGCATTGTCCTTAATTCATCTCTCTCCTACAAATTGCATATTCAGTCAGTCACCAAATCCTTCTTGTTCTATCTTCTATCACAACATCTCTAGAATCCATTCCTTTCTGTCCATTCAAACTACCTCCATGCTGGTCTAAGCACTTCTCACATCCCTCCCTCCTTGAAAACTACATTGGCCTCTTCACTGACCTTGAATATGGCCTCTCCCTAGTCCAGTGCATACTTCACTCTGCTGCCTAGATCATTTTTATAAAAATAAAATATTCTGTACTCTTTTCTCCACTCTTCAAATACCTGCCCATCATCTCTGATCAGTCAGACACTTTTTACCTTTGGTTTTAAGGCACTCATTCTGTTCATTCCCACACTACAACCCAGGGAACTTTGTTCCCTGTCACCGACCAACTTCCCATGGCTCAATTTCATTTCTCTTTATGTCAACCCCTTGCTCTCATAAAGGGTAAACATGTCAACAGTCATAACTATAAATCATGTGGGATTTATTATGGAACAGTGACATTCATAAAATTCAATTATGCACAATTAATCTTTCCAGAGTTTGTACTGGTGTTCAGGCCTGGACCTTTGGGTTCAGTGTAAAGTGAATATTATTAGTCCAAAAACCCACTAGTCTTGAACACTACTTGAGACAATCCCGGGGCTGCTAATGCCACAGCTTGGGCTCACTTACTACTGAATCTTATGTCTCTGATGAGATTACTGTGCCTACAGCCAATCTTGGCCTCTACTAACACCTGGTAGTAAAGCTTGCTGACTTCCAACAGCTTGGATCTCTGCTACCTGACTCGGTGAGGTATGCTGTTCTTTGTTAGTGGAAGTGATCAGGATGACTGAACAAAATCATGAGGCCACTTCTGCCTGATTTTGAATCGAAGGGTCATTTATCTACATAAAGTCAGCTCTTTTTTAGCTCTTCACACCCATGGAAGAGAAATGGTGAAGTCATCTTCCCTGACTAAGCCCTCTTATCCTTTTCTTCAGTTCCCTCCTGTGTCGCCCTAACTTAATCCTTTTATTAATTCCCCCCTCCCAGACCCACAGCACTTATGTACATATCTGTAATTTATATTAATTTCTGTCCCTTCTCTAAACTGTAAGCTTGTTGTGGGGAAAGAATATTTCTGTTGTAGTCTACCAAGCACGTAGTACAGTGATTTCAACATAGTAAGTGCTCAGTAAATATGATGGACTGACTAACCCTATGTTAGTCAAATTTGCTACTCCATTTCTGCTAAGGGGAGACAAGGGATCCTGATATATTTTACAGTTATAGCCGTTTTCCCAAGAGGTTTTCCTTAAGGATGCCGCAGCCATCATCTAAATGAGACACATGTCCCCATCCCCACTTCTGTCGGCGGCTGAATGTGAAAGGAGAACATAACACAGCTTAGATAGAAAGGGAGAAGGGAAGGAAGAATGATATTAGAATTGCCATCGATAAGGTTGTTACTACTACTCCTTCCTGCACCAAATCATCAAATTGTAGAAGTAGTAATGACATTTAATAATAATAATAATAATGTTGGTATTTGTTAAACACTTACTATGTGCAGAGCACTGTTCTAAGCGCTGGGGTAGATACAGGGTAATCAGGTTGTCCCACATGAGGCTCACAGTCTTAATCCCCATTTTACAGATAAGGTAACTGTGTCCCAGAGAAGTGAAGTGACTTGCCCACAGTCACACAGCTGACAAGTGGTAGAGCCGTATTCGAACCCATGACCTCTGGCTCCCAAGCCGGTGCTCTTTCCACTAAGCCACGCTGCTTTATTGAGCATCCACAGCATCTAGGTAAGCATTTGGGGAAAATACAACAGGGACAAAAGTGTCACATTTTCTGCCAATGAGAAGCTTTCATTCTAAAAGGGGAAACCAGCATAAAACATTTACAAATAGAGTAATTGGAATAAAGGACAATGTACAATTGCTTATGTAATCATGTTAAACTCTTCTTTTTATGTTTTTTAATTGCTTATCATGTGTCAAACACAGGTCTAAGTGCTGGGATAGATACAAGCTTTGGAGGTTGACACAGTCCCTGTTCTTCAAAGGGGCTTACAGTCTAGGTAGGAAGGAACAGGAGAACCAAGGCACACGAAAGTTGTCATAAAGCAAGGTCACATAGCAAGTAAGTGGCAGAGGAGGGATTAGAACCTCCGACTCCCAGAACTGTGCTCTTTCCACTAGGCCATGCTGCTTTCAAGAGGGTAGTGGAGATGTGAGGTAGGATAAAGCAGTCTGTGTTGCTGCAGAGGAAATGATCCTCTAAAGAGGGCATATAATTACTTAAAATGAAACCTAAAGGAGAATTAGAGTGTAGTATTTTTTTCCTATCTGCAGATCCTAAGAATGCACTGTAAGCTAAGGAAGGAATCATGTCCACCAAATCAGTTGTATTGTACTCTCCCAAGCATGTAGTTCTCTGCACACAGTAAGCATTCAGTATATACCACTGATTGATTCTGGAAAGAAGATTTGGGCTCAATATCTGTAAATTGAGTTCTTAAAAATGTAAGAGATGTATTTACCAAGTATGGGTAAAATAATTTCAATTTATCGGTGTGTTTTGGTAATGTCAATAGATATTTCGATTGTCTTTTGTTGATGTAAAACTGCGAACTGAAAGTATAGTTGATTAAAATGCTTGGTCTGCCTAAAATGGGATAGTTGATTTTTGTCAGAGACATAATTATCTGATTGCAAAGAGCTGTAAAGTTTAAAGCCCTACTTTGAGTTTTTGTAAACTGCCCTTCTTCTGCTTTTATGCAGAAGCCAAAGAACAGTCTCATAATTGTCAAGGTAATCATAAGCTATTATGCAATACTACTCATTGCACCTTTGATTATTTTATAAAGTGTTTTAAAAATGTTAAAGGTTTTATAAAAGGGCAAGAACTTGAAAAAAGTTTGTAAACAGTAACAGATAAGTTAGAGCTCTGACATTTTAGAGGTAAATTGATTAATCCAAAGAGAGGTTATCAAGACTTTAAGAAAATTGTTCTAAATGTTAATGTAATCTTAAATCCATGGGTGCATACATGCATATATATATATATGGCATTTTTTATCTGCTTACTATATGGCAGGCATTGTACTAAGTGCTGGGGCAAATGCAAGATAATCAGATTGGACATAATAACAATGGTATTTTTTAAGCACTTACTATGTCCCACGTGGGGTTCACAGTCTAAATCCTCATTTTACAGATGAGGTGATTGAGGTACAGATAAAGTGTGACTTGCCTACTAGTGGCAGACCTGGGATTAGAACTCAGGTTCTCCAACTCCCAGATCCCACATGTTTCCAATAGACCACACTCCTTCTATATGTTTATATGCACATTTGATTCTTCATATATTAAGTGTGCTTGAAAACATCAGTTCATAACTGACACCTGCTATTAGGCTGTTTGTATTTAAGTTGAATTCTTGCTGTGCTAATTGGTTTTTCCACACAAGATCTTCTCTGTTCTCAGATCTGCCTCTTGATCAACTGATCTTCATAAAATCCATTATCAAGGAGAGGAATCCTCTCAATTTATACTTATCAGACTGACCTGCCCAATATAGTAATTGCCAGTGGTTTACTGCTATATCACATTGTTTGATTACATGCTTTACTCTATCTTTTTTCATATCTCCCATCTTATAAGTGCCCACTTCCAGTGACTTGGATAGCCTGTTTTTGTCCAATCTCCTCTTAAATCACACTCAGAAAAACTGGGTTGCTGTAAGTGTTGCTGAGTGTGAACTCATGGTGTTCTAGGACCTTGTTAGTGAATTTGTCCTGTTATTTGGGCTTGATTTTAGGTGGCACTGACAAAACTGCAGAAGTACCTGTATGCATCATCTATAGTAGGCCCAGATATCATAGTTACTTTGAGGATTGAAGTTTGGACACCTCCCAAGCAATTAAATTAGGTATAGAGATGAATACTTCATTGTCACTACACTCTGTTTTACAGTCTGCAGAAACTATAATGGTCATTTTTATTCTGTCACAACAACTCAATTATCATTCTTAGCATTTGTATTTATATCAATCCACAGCATTTATGTATTCATGCATAATAAATATATTTGTGACTTTTTTTCACTCATCCATTTAGTTATTTCATCCTGAGATTCTCTGACTACTACCTTTATGTCTTTGTTATTCCTCTTATTTTCTGTATCTGTAAATAATCTATGCCTGCTTGTCTCCTATTAGATTGTAAAATCATTGAGGACGGAGTCTGTCTTTTGCTTTTGTTGTGCTCTCCCAAATGATTAATACATTATTCAACACACAGCAGTCTTTTGATTAATGTCACTGATAGATTTGTTTTCCATCATTATGTTTTCTTGAGCATTGTGGAAAAAGGGACTACCTAGGCAGCAGAATTTGGTGACTGGTAAAGATGCCCACTTTCTAATCCAATTAATGGTCCCTCAAGGAGGGAGTCTCTAGTAGTGAATCTTTCCTCCCTTCCATCCAGGTTTGAGGCTAGCTTGCATGATTATCAAACCTCATTCAACCCTTCCCATTCCATACACAGGCATTACAGACTCCCAAGTCTGAAACATTTCTACATGGTAGCCTTAATCCATCCCCATTCTTACTTGAATTGTACATTCCAAGTGCTTAATACAGAGCTCTGAACATAGTAAGTGCTCAATAAATACTATTGAATACTCTCTCACTTCAGTGACTACTCAAACCCCTGTCCATCTAGACACTTTTTTGGCTGGGAGAGTCCCTTCAATTTTTCCTCTACCATACTGTCCCATGCCAATTGATGCTTCCTTATCTCTCCCCCCACCACACCCACATACACCTCCCTCCTATCCAAACAGTGTACCCTAACAATAATTATTTTTATAATTATTGTATTTATTAAACACTTACTATGTACCAAACACTGTATTAAACATTATGATAGAGACCACTGATACACATATTTGACACAGATATGCAGTGCACAGTCATTGAATCCCCAGAGAAGAGAGGTACTTTTCCAATGCCACACAGCAGGCACATAGCAGAGTTGGGATTTGAACTCAAGTACTTCAACTCCCAAACCTGTTCTCTTTCCACTAGGCCATGATTTTTACCCCAGTTACTTCACTTCTTTACTTTCAGAAGCTGAGCCTGTATGTGGAGTATGTTAGATGTTTTTGCAGGGTTATAGAATAATAATAGTAATTATGGTATTTGTTAAGCACTTAGTATGAGCCAAGCACTGGAGTAGATACAAGGTAAGCAGGTTGTCCCATATGGGGCTCACAGTCTTAATCCCCATTTTACAGATTAGGTAACTGGCCCAGAGAAGTTAAGTAACTTACCCAAGGTCAAACAGCAGGCATAGCTTAGTGTTAGTCTCTACCCTTTTCTCTACCTGTGGTGTGAGTCTTCAACCCAGAACTAATTGAATTTGGGTAGTACATAATATCTATGCTCTTTGGTTTAGAAAGATTCTTAGTAGAATTCTGTCATATCTGAATTTGTGCTTTAGATTTAAGATATAGAACTGGTTTTACCTTCATTTTGTGTTGTCATTCTTTCTTTCTTCTTTATCTTACTCATTTTTTTGATGTGTGGAAATTTGCAAATGCTGTTTATAGGGCTGTATATTTGCAATTTGGCTTGCCTAAATTCAATCCAGATTAAATTGTAATAGACTGTAGAACACAGGTGCTTCAAATAAATTCTGGTATGTGTCAGTTTACGTAAGACATACTTTTAATTAAACGAGAAAGTATTTGAGTTCAAATCTCCATCCCCTTACAAATATGCTACATGAGGTGAAGTAGCACATTTATTGCACGATATGTATAAATTATGATGGCATTATTGTCCCTCTGAGCTTTCCAATTGCCCAGAAACTGCCTGATAGGTCCATTTGAAAAGTTTGCCCGTATAGAGAATAAATACATTCAAAGCCTTTATAGAAAAAACAACCCATTCCTGAGTTTTTAAGCAGCAAAATATTGTACCCTCATCTCTGCTCTCTCATCAGTAGCTCATCCATAATACTGATATCAAGACAGCATACTCCCAATGGAACATGGACTGTGTCCAACCTGATTAGCTTGTTTCTACTCCAGCCTTAACTTGGCATATAGTAAGTGTTTAATAAATACCATAAAAAAAGAAAAGGTTATTACACCCAAGCTACTAGAGAAGTTCTACCCCAAAATTCAGTCCCTGGCCTAAATCCAAAAAATTATATCTCAAAATGAGTTTCATCAAATCTGCCCTTTATAGAGACAAGCCTAATCCCACTATACATTGTCTTTCCATCACAGCACTTACCCTCTATACCATCAAGTAAAGTTAGGTGCTAACTCTTCATTTTGAGTGAACAAGAGTTTGGAATTCTGGGATCAGGATTAGATAACTATGAAAGAAGAAAAAGAGAGAGAGTTAAGGCGAGATCCTGCATAGTCCAGAACAGACAATAAAAAGAAACAGATTTGGACAAAAAAAGCAGGGAGGAGAGAAGAGGGCATGAACAGGGAACAGTAGAGATAAGGGCATGAAGAGGGGTAAATATGGTTAGTAGAATGTCCCTGATGCAAAGTGGAATGGGGCTGAGATATTTAAGGGATGGGGATAGAAAGAGGAGAGACAGAGATGGATGGAAAAAAGAGAGAGGAAGTGGGAGAAGGAAAGAGAAGAAAGGAATTGAAGAGAGCATTTGGGAGGTGAAAAATGTGGGTTAGGCAAAAGACTCAAGGGAAGAGGAAAGAAAAAAAGTAGAGGTGGGGAAAAGATAAATGAGTATCAGCTACCAACAGATGCATGAATGGAAGTCTACTATCATTCAATAGTATTTATAGAATGCTTACTATGGGCAGAGCACTGTACTAAGCGCTTGGAATGTAAAAATCAGTAACAGATAGAGACAGTCCCTGCCCTTTGACAGGCTTACAGTCTAACTGGGGGAGACGGACAGACAAGAACAATAGCAATAAATAAAATCAAGGGGATGAACATCTCACTAAAACATTAGCAAATAAATGGAATCAAGGCGATGTACATTTCATTAACAAAATAAATAGGGTAATGAAGATATATACAGTTGAGCGGATGAGTACAGTGCTGAGGGGATGGGAAGGGAGAAGGGGAAGAGCAAAGACAAATGTGGGGAAAAGAGGGTTTAGCTATGGAGAGGGGTAGAGGGAAAAGGGGAGCTCAGTCTGGGAAGGCCTCTTGGAGGAGGTGAGCTTTAAGTAGGGTTTTGAAGAGGGGAAGAGAATGTGTTTGGCGGAGGTGAGGAGGGAGGGCATTCCAGGACAGTGAGAGGACGTGGGCTGGGGTCAACAGCAGGATAGGCGAGAACGGGCGACGGTGAGGAGGTGGACAGCAGAGGAACGGAGCGTCTGGGGTGGGCAGTAGAAAGAGATAAGGGAGGAGAGGTAGGAGGGGGCAAGGTGATGGAGAGCCTTGAAGCCTAGAGTGAGAAGTTTTTGTTTTGTGCGGAGGTTGATAGGCAACCACTGGAGGTTTTTAAGAAGGGGAGTGACTTGCCCAGAGTGTTTCTGCAGGAAGATGAGCCGGGCAGCGGAGTGAAGAATAGACTGGAGCAGGGAGAGAGAGGAGGAAGGGAGATCAGAGAGCAGGCTGACATAGTAATCTATCCGGGATAGTACGAGAGCCCGTAACGGTAAGATAGCCATTTGGGTGGAGAGGAAAGGGCGGATCTTGGCTATATTATAAAGGTGAGACCGGCAGATTTTGGTGACAGATCGGATGTGTGGGGTGAACGAGAGAGCTGAGTCAAAGATGACACCGAGGTTGTGGGCCTGAGAGAGGGGAAGGATGGTCATACAATCCACAGTGATAGAGAAGTCAGGGAGAGGACAGGGCATGGGAGGGAAGATGAGGAGCTCAGTTTTGGTCATGTTAAGTTTTAGGTGGCGGGCAGACATCCAGGTAGAGACCGTCTTGGAGGCAGGAGGAGATATGAGCCTAAAGGGAGGGGGAGAGGACAGGGGCAGAGATGTAGGTCTGTGTGTCATCTGCATAGAGATGATAGTTGAAGTCTACTATCAATAATGCTAACTTCAGAAACTAAAGCTATATATGCAGAACATATGGAGTAATTAATGCCCTAATTTTTTAATGGTATTTTCTAAGTACTTACGATATTCCATACACTGTGCAGAGTTAGAGAAGCAGCGTGGCTCAGTGGAAAGAGCACAGGCTTCGGAGTCAGACTTCATGGGTTCGAATCCTGGTTCGGCCACTTGTCAGCTGTGTGACTTTGGGCAAGTCACTTAACTTCTCGGTGCCTCAGTTACCTCATCTGTAAAATGGGGATTAAGACTGTGAGCCCCACGTGAGACAACCTGATTCCCCTGTGTCTACCCCAGCACTTAGAACAGTGCTCAGCACATAGTAAGCGCTTAACAAATACCAACATTTTTATTACTGGATATAGATACCGGTTAATCATGTTGGACACAGTTCCTTTCCCACAAGAGGCTCACAGTCTTAATCTCTGTTTTGTAGATGAGGTAACTGAGGCACAGAGAAGTTTAGCAAATTGCAAAAGGTCACAGAGCAAAGTGGCAGAACTTGGATTAGAATATAGGTATGACTCCCAGGACTATACTGTTTTCACTAGGCCAGGTTGCTTCTCAAATAACAACTCCTTTGCACTAATAGACCTTTTGTGATGTAAATGAGTAATGCTCTTTCCAACATGCCTAATTTGTTTTAAATGCATTTAAAAACAACTAAGGTGCTTTGACATGCCTATCAATCAATGGCATTTATTGACTAATTAGTGTTTATTAAGGACATAATGAGTGCAGAGTACTATACTAAATTCTGGGAAAAAATTCACAGTTGAGAATTAGATATGGTCCCTGTCCTTCGGTTGCTCTGTGCAGAGCTTGGGAGAATAAGTAGACAGGATCCCTGTACTCAGTGACCTTACAATGTAATGTATGAGACAGAATTAAAAAATAAGAGGTAGAGGAAGCAACAGAGTAAAAGAGATATGAGAACAGGGATGGAAAAAGTACTTGACTCAAGTTAGTAAGGCACCTAGGTAGGAAAAATAGGATGGGGAAATAATGAATGCCATGTGAACCCCATGTGACATGGAATGATTACCTTGTATCTACCCCAGTGCTTAGAACAGTGCCTGTCACATAGTAAAGACTTAACAAATACCACTGGAAAAAAATATAACTTGGAAAATTGGGAGAGTGGTCATTTATCATGGGAGAGGAAGGCATGAACAAGGTATTGATGACAAGAAAAACAATATTGAAGCATAGTACAGTTGGTGTTAGAGTAAAAAAGTTTGGGAGCTGGGGTATAGAGGGAGAAAAGAAAGGGTGGGTATGGGGAAAGAGAACTGATTGTCTTATAGCCAGTGATGAGGAATTTCTGCTTGATGCATAGATCAGTGGGAAACGATTAGAAGATTCTGAAGATTAGGCAGATGATAATGATGTTTTACAAAAAAATGATATGACCAGAAGAGCAAAATATGGGGAGAAGCTGGGGCCAGGAAAGCCAGTGGGGAGTCTCACGCAATAGTTGAGAGACTGTGATAAGTGCTTGTATCAATCAGTGGTAGGGTTTACATAGAGGTGAAGGGGCAGATGCAGGAGATGTTATGCTTTAAAAAAGGGATAAAGAAAATGCACACCTTCTCATGCCAGGCTTCCTCCATGTATAGAGCATAATCTATTTCCACAGTCACATTCAAAGGCATACTTATACCTATTGGCCTAGATTATTGGTATTAATTCTCCCAGCCAGACACCGCTCAACTACCTTCCCAAAATAGGAGAGATACATGGTCTTCAGAGCAAGGCGTAAGTTTTCTACTTTCAAAACAAAGACAGTTACTACTATCTGTTCCCCTTCCTACTTATTCCAGCCACAATTAGTATGAAGTGGATGAGAGTAAACATAAATGGAATTATTCTATGCTCTGGGAACTGCAGAGTTAATGTCCACTTGTCTGCAAGTGGGGAGTGACAGGTTCTCAATGAAAAATATAAAATAGTCTTCCTATTGGGAATGACCAGTGAGCTTTGATTTTGAGGCTTCCAAACTAAAGACTTGTATAAAGGACTCAATTCCTCAGTAAGGATTTACATAGCTCTCATACTCTCATTTTCTAGTATTTGCAGATTATATTGCCACTGGGGCACATGGGCAATGAGCACATAGGTGGGTGAGGGCTCAGAGCACACAACAGTATTTTACTCTTCCCTCTCTTTAAATTCCATTTTCAGCAACTATTTAGCCTTCACTGTTCATGTTAACCACCTATTTAATGGATTCCTGCTGGACCCATCCATCTTATGCAATACCCTCAAGTGATTCCTCAATTAGAACCTTTAGTCCCAGCTGCCAAGGGGGGACTAAAACCCAAGTGTCCTGATTCCAAGAATAGTGCTTTTTCCATTAAATCACTAAAAGGAAGAGGGAGAAATTCATTTTAAACCATGAATTCCTTGAGGAGAGAAGGACCATAATAATAATACTAATGATAATAACTAAAGTGCTCTGCATACAGTAAGCGCTCAATAAATACAATTGAATGAATGAATGATGATATTGGTTAGTCAGACCCTGTATTAAGGGCTGACTGAGGTGGATACAAGCAAATTGAGGTGGACACAGTCCCTGTCCCACGTGAAGCTCACAGTCTCAATCCCCATTTTACAGATGAGGGAACTGAGGCACAGAAAAGTGAAGTGACTTGCCCAAGACACTGTGTGACTTGCCACACAACAGACAAGTGGAGCCGAGGTTAGAACCCATGGACATCTGACTCCTAGGCCCATATTCTACCCACTATCCCATGCTGCTTCTCTAATTCCATTTTTAATTCACCCCCTGCATTCTTTCCCAACATGTAATAGTGTTCTGAGTACTTAGTAACTACTATTACTACTTATGTGTCATATTAGTTGGAATATTAAGGAAATTAGGTAGGAGTTAGGAAACAATTTAATCCAGTAGAGCAAGTTGTTTTTAGCCTCTCCTGAAAAGAAGTTAGCATCTTGCTCCATCATAAGAACTTGAGAAAATGAACAGAACACAAAGAAAAGGACTTTTTCCTGAATTTCCATTTTACACTACTCCATTTGAACATCCTTAAAGATATGGTATGAAGTGTTTGGAAATGATAGGCTTTCAAGATTATTAAGGTAGATGCTGAAAAATAGACTAAAACATAGTGCATGCCCATTTTCCCCCAAAAAAGTAAATTTTTTCAGAGGAAAAAAGAAAAAGAGCCCTTTCCTTTCTCACAATTTTCTTCATATTCTCTACTTCAAAGTGATTTTGTGGAGAATGATTAACACATTTCAAAGATGTTGGGTTCTTAAACCTATAACCACTGAGATCTTTGATATAAATTCTTCATATGTTCCTGAATGTAAATGCTTTCAAATTCAGATTTGTATCGAAAACAAATACTAAATGAAATACTTAGATATTTTAACCTAAAAATAAATGCAAACTAAAATTAGACATCCTGAGCTACTGGAACAGTCAATAACTGAGAAAGCACTGGGCTAGTGCTATTAAAACTAAACAGCTCAGAAAGCTTCATATACTATAGAGCTCACCATTAACCCCTTTCTCATATCCTCACCCTACTCTGGAACACCCACCTCTTCCAAATACACCTTACCATCACTTATGATCTTGAAAGCATTTTCAAGATCACACTTCTTCCAAGAGACTTTCCCCAAGTAAGCCTTTTTTCCCCAGCTCCCTCTCCCTTCTGTGTTATCTATGAACTTGGATCTGTGATCTTTGGGTATTTGATAGTTGCTCTACCCTTAATCCACAGCAATTTGGTATTTATAAAATTATATATTATAAATTATTTACATAAATATCTGAATGTCTGAATCCCCAAGCTTCTTTTCCTTTGGCTGTTGACTTTTCAGTTATATTCATTCAATTGTATTTATTAAGCGCTTTCTATGTGCAGAGCACTGTACTAAGCTCTTGGAAAGTACAATTCAGCAACAGAGACAATCACTGTGCACAACAGGCTCACAGCTTAGAAGTGGGAAGACACATCAAAACAAGCAAATAGGCATCAATAGCATCAATGTAAATAGATAGAATTATATATATAGACCCATCAAAACAAGTAAACAGGCATTAATACAAATAGAATTATAGATATGTACATATACACAAGTGCTGTAGGGCAAGGAGGGGTGTAAAGCAAAGGGAGCAAGTCAGGGCAATTGGGGAGAGGAGGGAGAGCTGAGGAAATTTTACCTGGAGGAGGTAAACTTTCAGTAGGGCTTTGATGGGGGCAGTGTGATTGGCAGTATTTGAGGAGGCAGGACATTCCAAGCCAGAAGTAGGCTGTGGGCCAAATGTCGATGGCAAGACAAGCAACAGTAAAGTACAGTAAGAAGAAGGTTAGCATCAGAGGAGCGGAGTGTGCGGGCTGGAATGTAGAAGGAAAGAAGAAAGGTGAGGTAGGAAGGGGCAAGGTGATGGAGAGCTCTGAAGCCAATAGTGAGGAGTTTTTGCTTGATAAGGAGGTTGATAGGCAACCACTTGAGATTTTTGAGGAAGTTCGTGACATGCCCAGAATGTTTCTGTATGAAAGATAATCTGGGCAGTAGAGTAAATATAGACTGAACCGGGGAAAGGCAGGAGGTTGTGAGATCAGAAAGGATGCTGATACAGTAATACAGTCAGGATAGGATGAGTGATTGTACTAATGTGGTAGTGGTTTAGATGGAGATGAAAAGCTGGATCTTGGCGATCTTGTGAAGATGAAACTGGCAGGTTTTGGTGATGGATTGAATATGTGGGGTGAATGAGAGAGCACAGTCAAGGATGACACCAAGATTGCAGGCATGTGAGATGGGAAGGATGGTTGTGCCATCCTCAGTGATGGGAATGTCAGGGAGAGGGCAGGGTTTTGGGGAGGGAAGATAAGGAACTCAATCTTGGACATATTAAGTCTTAGGTGGTAGAAGGACATCCAAGTGGAGATGTCCTGAAGGCAGGAGGAGATGCGAGTCTGGAGGGAGAAAGAACAGGAGAGGAGATATAGATTTGGATTTCATCCATATAGAGATGATAGTTGAAACTGTGGAAGCAAATGAGTTCACTAATGGAATGAGTATCTGAAGCAGCCAATCTTCTGTAAGCATGTTGTGGGAAGGGAATGTGTCTGCTAACTTTGTTGTATTGTACTTCCCCAAGCACTTAGTATAGTGCTTTGCACATGGTAAGTACTCAATAAATACTATGATTGATTGAAGCTTTCCTCCCTTTTTACTTATTGTCACAGTCTTTCTTCCATAATCAAAGCTAAGCCCTTCTGAAAATGTTACAGGAATACAATTCAAATTTATTGGCTCAGACATTGTAATAAAACTGGCTTAACTTACAAAATGGGAAAGTACAGTATGTTTTGAAATACCACTTTCATTTGATAGCTCACAGGTTCAAAGAGAAATGTCTATTTGAATCTGTCCTTTTTTCTTTGGTTTTATAGTATTTATTGACATTGGCAGCATAACATATTGCAGAGTTTTCTACTTCCACTGAGACATGATAAAGCTATTATTCCTATATAGAAGGTATACAAACAGTAAGCATTTTTCAGGATTAAAGAAAAAAAAATCTAAGAAAATAGGCACTAATGAGCAACTGCCATGACTGGATCAACTGAATAAATTCAGTTCCATGAAGAAATATAACATTCTCTTCAAGTACTGAAGCTTGTTTTACAAATTTAAAATAAAAATGTTATCTTCTGTTCTATTTTAGTATAGAAAATTAGCCACCTGACCAGTGGAAATTGCTGTCACTTATTCTTCTAACATGTATCTCTCTGCTATATATATATATATAGCAGAGGGTAGGATGAATATCAGGTGCTTAAAAGGAACAATTATATTTGCCTTAACCAGATTTGGCTCAAAGTACGAATCATGGTCAGGTGTGAGAGTGGATGGTCACATAATAAACAGATCTGAAAAAAAAAGGATCACTTTAAATCTCTTCAACATCTGCCTGTCCCTCCCCATTTCTCTTATAGGTCTGTGAGTATGCAAACTGTAAAAGGAGGAAAGAGTATAATTTATGTACCTGTTTCTCTGTATAGTTTCTGAGTAAAAACCTGAAAACAGGAAGGGCATAATTTAAGTATTTGTCAGTTCTCTTCTCTGCCTGTCTTATTGCCCCCCCACCCCCGCACCTTGTTTCTCCACCTCTATCTTGCCTCCAAGGTGAGACTCACCCTCCTTGCTCTAGGCCTGTTGCACAAACAACCCCACCATCCACTTTGCCCCTCTCAACCTCCAGGACTGCTATGAAAGACAGTCAAAAGAGTCAAATTCTTCTGCCTGTGGTCTGGAATGCATCTGGATTTCACTGTACAACTTTCACTTCAAAGTTCCACCTCCCTCTTCCACAGCACTGTCCCTAATCAGGAAGTCCGATGACTTTGCAATTTAACATTTGAATTAGCCAGTGAAGTGATTTTGTAAAACACCCCTTAATGGGTTCATCTCAAATAATTAAACATTAACATTTCATAGCGCAAAGTCCACCAAACCATCGTGGAATCTCTCATGGCTAGAAGTCACCCAGAAACCAAGGTGGTCCATGAGGGAAGCTATGGTTTCCTGCTTAGTTGTGATCCAAACCGCCAAGCTTTTGGAGAGCTCCTAAATTCTTAGTAATGAGACACTGCAGTGAATAGCACAGAGGGTTATGTGGGCTACCTCCTTTTAACCCCAGAGATGAAGAGAGAAGAGGGTCTCCCATTGTAAATGCTACTCCGCAGTATTCTGCAGTTCTGAGATAGTTTAGAAGATGAATAGATGTAGTATGGTCAGTCACTGAGCTCCTCTCACTTACTATGGAAATCAAGTCTGGTCTGCGGCTGAAATTAGGAACTGTTTTCTGGGTGGATGGTTGAAGATTCCATAGAAATGTCCTAAAAGCATTTAGTAATCATCTAAGGAAGGCAAAAGGCCAAATTGTTATGTACACTTCCTTTGGCTATAAAAGAGAATTACGTCAATCTTACTTTGAAGACTGTGTGATTAATGAATTTTATCGAGTGTTCCAGGTTGCTGTGACAGAGGATATAAATTCACAAAATTGAAAATAAGAACATTAACAGTGGATCCA
The DNA here is from genome assembly GCF_004115215.2 of Ornithorhynchus anatinus. Classification (NCBI taxonomy): domain Eukaryota; kingdom Metazoa; phylum Chordata; class Mammalia; order Monotremata; family Ornithorhynchidae; genus Ornithorhynchus; species Ornithorhynchus anatinus. Next base: position 23,844,061 of record NC_041737.1, on the reverse strand, counting down.
TTCTCTTCAATAAGGAAGCACTGATAAAATTATATATTTCTCTTTTTTAGAATATTTCTTTATAGTAGTTTAGAAATCTCCCAGTTAAATACCCTGCTATATGTTTTGATTAAATTAGCTTATTCTAAAAAAATCATTATTTCTTGATGAAAAAGTTAAAAAACAAGAGCTATGAGAAGGTGAAATTGAGGAATTTATAATATAAGGTTTGAAATAAGTAAATTATTCTGACTTTTTATTAAGGAGGCCTCCTATTAGTCTTCCTACCCTGTGAAAGGTAGAGTGCTATATGACAATAGCTATTAAAGTGCTGAAAATATATATGGTTCAATAAATATTAAACATTTGAACTTTTCAAAATTTTAGAATTTTTTTTTAAAGTAGCTACTTAATGTGACATATCACCCAAATAGCAAACTCCCTTGTTCAGGCCCATGTCAATTCATGATTTAATTATTGTATTAACCTCCTCACAGGTTCATCCCGCCTCCATCCTTACCCATCTCCAAGCTCTTCTACAAGTTGTTTTCCAGGTCATCTTTGTAACTCTCTCAATTCCTTAAAATCTAGTGATTGCTACTTATTCCCCTCTCCATCAAATAAAAACACCTTGGATTCAAGAATCTCTATCAGCTTCTTAAATATCAATTCCCCTCTCTCTCACTACCACCTGGGTCAGACTTTCTCCTTATCCCAAACTCATTTTCCAACTGTAGCTCACTCACAGGTCTCTTGCCACTGGTCCTTCTGTGAACTCCCACCCCCTTCATATTTCCCAGACCACCCACCTCCCCATCTTCACAACCCTCCTAAAAGCCCAACACTTTCCCAAGTAATTCTCAACACTAAATCTAATCAACCAATGAACAACTCTCCACTGCCAAATCCGATGGACTATATTCTAATTCTCCTTAACCCATTACCTTCTTTTGACAGTGCTGACCACTCCTGTTTATTTCACTTTGGTTTTATTGGACAGTTCTTTCCTCTCTGGGAATTCCTTCTCAGTATATTTTGCTCACTCTTCCTCTCCCTTCAATCTCTCAGTGTAGGTGACTGACAAAACTCTGTTCTTAGTCTCCTTTTTTGGCTCACATTACACTCATGGGTAACTCATCTGCTCTCCTGGCTTCAAGTATGACCCCTATGCAGGTGACAGCTTAATCTACCAAGCTAGTTCTGATCTCTCACCTCTGCAATATTGCATTTTCTCCTGCCCCCAGGATATCTCAGCCAGGATGCCCTCAAATTCATTCTGAAATCATCAATTAATCAACCAGTGATATTTATTGAGCACTTACTGTTTTGCAGAGCACTGTATTAATACTTGGAAGAATATAATAGAGTTAGTAGACAGGACCACTGCTCAAAGGATGCTTATAATGTAGCTAATATAATATAGTGAAAAATTCACAATTTAGTGAGGAGCCTGCAATTTAGCGAGAAGCTTCTACCTAAATATCCCATCACATTTGACAATACCTCTATCATCCCCACCTTTGAATCTGATAAACATGGATTATCCTCTTACCCTCTTTTCTGCTATGTGACCTTGGGCAAGTCATTTAACTTCTCTGGGCCTCAGTTACCTCATCTGTAAAATAGGGATTAAGACTGTAAACGCTATGTGGGACAGGAACTATGTCCAACTAGATTAGTTTGTATCTACCCCAGTGCTTAGTACAGTGCCTGGCACATAGTAAGCACTTAACACATACCATGAAGAAAAAAGAAGTTGTTCTGCATACGTCTGCCCAGTCCCCCAAAACCTCCAATGTTTGCTCATTCTTCTCCACATTAAACAGAGACTCCTGGCCATTGGCTTTAAAGCACTCAATCAGAAATCTCCCTACTACTCATTCACTCCTTTCAACACAGTCCACTCAAAATTTTTATTCCTTTCAGCCTAACCTACTCACTATACTGTGCTTCATTCTAATCTTATCTCTCTGCTTGACTATCTTCCTTGCTCAGATGCTTTCTTCTTCACAGAGGACAGACTGCAGCTTTCCCAATCTTCAAAGTCTTTTGAGTCACATCTCCTGCAAGACCTCCTGCACATCTCCCAATTAATGTTTTATCTCCCCAAAGTAATCCCTCCACTCCTTGACATTTCAATATTTTCACACTACTTATGCAGCAGTATAATCATGACCTTCTGAAACACTTTTCCAATAATTTGCATACCCCTTTACTTTATGCTCCTTCAAAGTCCTTAAGATGATGAATAATGTTGGTATTTGTTAAGCACTTACTAAGTGTCGAGCACTGTTCTAAGCGCTGGGGTAGATACAGGGTATTCAGGTTGTCCCACGTGAGGCTCACAGTGAATCCCCATTTTACAGATGCGGTAACTGAGGCACAGAGAAGTTAAGTGACTTGCCCACAGTCACACAGTGATCTGTACTATGTGCCAGACACTGTTCTAAGCTCTGGGGTAGCACAAGATAATCAGATTGGACACAGTCCCTGTCCCACATAGGACTCACAGTTTTAGTCCTTGTTTTTCAGGTGAAATGACAGGCACGGCGAAGTTAGTGACTTGTCCAAGTTCACAGAGTTGGGATTAGAACTCAGATCATTTTAACTCCCAGGCCTGGGGACTACCCATTAGGGCACACTGCTTCTCACTAGCAGTGCTGCTCTGGTTGGCTGGAATTACGCCCAGTTGCCTAATGGGGTCTTTTCCAGTTATCAATAGCATGAACTCCATATAAGTAGCCTTGGCAGTGGTAACTCTGCTTCATTTTTATTTATTTTATCTAGTATTTCTATCATTGTTTTGCTCTACAACAAGCATCTGCCTTGCAGTGTATATATTCTCCTGGGACTGTGTATGTATCTGACTTGATCTGTGCATTGTAATAGTGTAATGTCATTTATTAAGCATCCAGTTCTTCATTTGTTTGTTAAGCACTTACTAAGTGCCAGGTACTATACTGATTGAGGTAGATACAAGCCTTCTCAGGTTGGACACAGTGTCTGTCCCACATGGTGTTCACAGTCTTAATTCCCATTTCACAGATGAGGAAACTTAGGTACAGAGAAGTGAACTGACTACCCTTAGGGCCCACAGCTGACAAGTGGAAGAGCCTGGATTAAAACTCAGAATCTTTTGACTCCTAGCCCCATGCTCTATCCAGTATGTCACATTGCTTCTCCTTGTGGTGTATTGCTATTTACTGGGTGTTGGGGAAACATAGACTAATGAAGTGAAGTACTCCTGACCACAAGAAGCTTGCATGCCAAAGGAGGAGTGGGTCTGAGGAAATGTTTATCTTTCTGTCACTTCCATTTTTCTGTTTCTCTGTATGTCTTTGTTTTTCTGAGTGGCTCTTTTTATCTTTGCCATTCTGTTTTCGTCTCTGATGGCACTTCTATATTTCTGTCCCCTTCTCCCCTTCGTTCGGTTCCCATATATTTGGATAATTAAACCAATCCTATGAAAATGCAAACTCTGTACCACTGAGCTTTACAAAATTGGGAAAATTATGACATACATCCTGCCTGAATATGTCAACCTGAAGAGATGAATTTGTCACCAAGGTCTGAAAGTCACTTATTTGTTCTTGGGTTGACATTTGAGGGTCAAAAAGGGTGATCCAGAGACCAATCGGCTGCTTTGCCCTTATTGCCCTGCCTTTGATACACTGAAGTAATGATTTGGTACTATCTCTAGTGTCTTCTTTAAGGCACAAGATGGGATGAGTAACCAAGACTCTGAACACAAAAGCTTCCTAGAACTAAATGAAAGCCAACCCCTTAAAATTCATGTGACATAAATAGATAACTAGTGAAATCCTGGAGCAATATGTCTTTAAGTAGTCAGCTGTCATTTACAATTTGGAGCTACTTTTCTCTTGCCTGTGAAATAATTTTTATTCTCCAATAGAATGTTTGGAAAGGGTTTCAGACCCTTCTTTTAAGAACATATTATAGCTTCTTTATTTCCCGCTGCTCAAATTCAATTAATCTCCATATTCCAAAGGTTCAAAAATTGTGAATGGCTTTTCCATCTCTCAATGACTGATCCCATTGAAAGAAGGGTAATTTCCCCTCTCCCCTTCATGTTGTAGAATTCTTATCTGGCAGAACTTTTATCCTGATCCCCTGAAATTTTGTTTAAGTACATTTCACTCTATATCATTAGGTTGCCCTTTCAGTTAGCTTAACAAAATCAATTTCAGTTGCTGAAAAGTTAGTAGATAAGACCTGATGGAAGGTGTAACTGCCTGCTTTCTGAGCTGGGTGCATAGAATTCATTGAAAATAGATTGTCCTCAGAATCATTTTATTCAGAACAAACTCTTAACACTGCACTGCTCTTTTATTTAGAATTCCAACATCATCTATGATTAATGAATTGTATCATTACAGTGTACATTGTCACATTAAGAGATTCTATCAATCTGAACTTTTATTGTTAACTGCAATCAGCTATGTTGAAAAGCTGACACATTAGCACAGAAATGTTTCTTTTTGCCATTAATGTGCTGCTCAAACTGCTTAAGACTTGTTTGCTTACGCGTAATGGGAGAAATTGCATCCAAAATTATTGTCATGGGGCTGAGTGCAAGCCATCTGGTATGCGATGGGAATGTTTGCATTTAAACTTACTAGAGCAGAATATATTTTCTAAGGTAATTAATTTAGTTTAGTACATTCAAGATAATCACTGTACACCACATGAGTGCATACTAATAAGTGTAAATATTCTCAGAGATGGATAGATTTAAGAAGACATAGAAAAGTATAGCACATTTTAAAACTAAAAAGCATTCACCTGTTTGTACACCCAAATAGCATACTTAGGCTCTCATAGTGATCCTGGCTTCTAGACGAGTCTGGAAGAATGTTTTGTACCTAGTCACTAGCATTAAGTTGTTGGCTTTCCCACAATGTAACTTCTGCCTTTCCAGCCTCTGAATGTAATCTATTACGATCTACCATTCCTCAGAGAGGTGGGCTCATACCAGGCCATGACCAGGCAATTCCAGCCTGGGCGGTTTGGTTCTGCTCCATTTTCCTTGTTCCAGTTGTCTCCTCTAACCTTGTTGACAGTGTCTCACTGTTTTGCCCATGTGCCTTTCCGCTCCAAGACGTTTATTCTAAAAAAGCTTTGAAAATATACTCAGAATGTCAACTACCTATTTTCATAATGCACTGACTGTAGCCAGGGCCAATTTTTATTTCACAGGAAAATGGAGAATGCTTAGCATACAGGTCTTATCTAATTAATGCTCTTCCTATTTGTCATGTTCTCAGCTAGGAAAGTCACCTTTGAAACCAATTGTGGAATGGAGGCAAAAGCATTCAGCATATAATTGTAAGTCGATAGCACAGTGTTATTCTTTTTCTAATCTAAAAAACAGCGAGCTTAAAAATGTGTTTCACATTAAGATCCCCATCAATTCAGATAATAACATTTTCTCTTATGTGTGTATACACACACATACACATTTTGCATAAAATGACTTAGTATAATTAAACTTGAAGAAGAATAGAGGAGATACTGACTCACCTTGAAGATTTTAAGAAGTGTTTCAGCCTGTTTAGGTTTTTCCTTGACAATATTTATATAATTGTCTCCTTCTCCAGCCAAATGGTCACCACATTATCAAATCCGGACTAGTCTAGTGCATTAATGTCCTCATTCATTTTTTTTTTTCCAGCCTCCAGTCTATCCCATTTCTAATTGATACTTCACTCTACGGTTTGGATTATTTTTCTAACACATTGCTCTACGCACATCTCCCCACTCAAAACTACCAAAGGTATCTATCCCTTTCTACATCAAAATTAAATTCTTGGATTTAAAGCAGCCATTCACCTTTACCCCTGCTTATGAAATTTTAGTAATTATGGTATTTAAGCACTTACTATGCGCCAAGCACTAAATGCTGGGGTAGATACAAGGTAATAAGGTTGGACATAGTGACATTTTCTCACTATCCCTTTTTTTTAATTTCTTACATTCAGTGTCTAGCTCATGGTCTTTAGAGAAACAGTGTGGCCGAGTATCCTCTCCATCCGAACTACTACCTTGGTAGTACAAGCTCTCATAATATCCCGATTGGATTATTGCATCAGCCTCCTCTTTGATGTCCCATCCTCCTGTCTCTCCCCTCTCCCTTCTATACTTCACTCCACTGCCCGGATCATCTTTCTACAGAAATGTTCTGGACATGTCACTCCCCTCCTTGAAAACCTCTAGTGGCTGTCCATCAACCTTCGCATGAAGCAAAAACTCCTCACTCTTGGCTTCAAAGCTAACCATCACCTTGCCCCTTCCTACCTCACCTCCCTTCTCTTTTTCTGATGCCCACCTCGTACACTCCGCTCCTCTGCCATTCACCTCCTCACTGTGCCTATTTCTCTCCTGTCCCACCGCTGACCCTGGCCCACGTCCTCCCACTGACCTGGAATGCCCTCCCTTCTCACATCCACCAAACTCAATCTCTTCCCCTCTTATAAGCCCTACTGAGAGCTCACCTCCTCCAGGATGCCTTCTCAGACTGAGCCCTCCCTTTTTCTCTGCCCCTCCTCCCCTCCTCATTCCCCCTACTTCCTCCCTCTGCTCTACCCCCTTCCCCTCCCCACAGCACTTGTGTATATTTGTATATATTATTCTATTTTATTAATGATATGTATATATCTATGATTCTATATATTTTGATGGTATTGATGCCTAGTTGTTTTGTTTTCCTGTCTGTCTCCCCCTTTTAGACTGTGAGCACATTGTTGGCCAGGGATTGTCTGTATCTGTTGCTGAATTGTACATTCCAAGTGCTTAATACAGTGCTCTGCACACAGTAAGTGCTCAAAAAAATACGACTGAATGAATGAATGAATGAATGAATGAATATGAGTGGAAACATGAATTTGGGAGACAGAGGATCTGAGTTGTAATCCTGGTTCCACCACTTAATAATAATGATGGCATTTGTTAAGCACTTACTATGTGCATAGTACTATTCTAAGCACTGGGGGGATACAAGGTGATCAGGTTGTCACACTTGGGGTCACAGTCTTCAGCCCCATTTTACAGATGAGGTAACTGAGGCTCAGAGAAGTTAAGTGATTTGCCCAAAGTCACACAGCTGACAAATGGTTGAGCCATGGTTCGAACCCATGACCTCTGCTCCCAAGCCCATGCTCTTTCCACTGAACCATGCCACTTCTCTAAATAATAATGTCGATATTTGTTAAGTGTTAACTATGTGCCAAGCACTGTTCTAAGTGCTGGGGTAGATACAAGGTAATCAGGTTGTCCCACGCAGGGCTCATAGTTTCCATCCCAATTTTACAGATGAGGTAACTGAGGCACAGAGAAGTCAAGTGACTTGCCCAAGGTCACACAGCTGACAAGCGGCAGAGCCGGGATTAGAACCTCTGACCTCTGGCTCCCAAGCCCAGGCTTTTTCCACTGAGCCACTCTGCTTCATATCTTCAGATAATAGGAAATGCAGTATGTATTAGAAGCAGCTAATATGGTTTTTGTACTGACATTTAGTTTGTCACAAACTCATTTAAATATTCAGTAAATCTGATGTAGTTTGCTATTTGATGATATTGGTTCACCAATTGATGAATTAAGGATGCATCAAGGCCAGAAGTTGCACTCACTCAAAAGATAAAAGGCCAATTGATATAAAATCTAAGGAGTTTATGAAATAGTAATATTCTGGATTTATATACACCATCTTTCCTATAAATAATTCAAAAAATTTTAGAGGCATTATTTCATTAATCCTTACAATATTCATGGGAAGAGGTAAGAGGAAAAACATTATATTCTAAGTGGTTAAGTGATCTATCAGCATTTCAAAAGTGTCTAGCTCAGTGGATTTGGGAACTTATCATTGGCTTTCCAATCAGTTTTCCTTCTAGTCTTTACTGGAATGATGAGGTATGAATAGAATTAATTCAAATCGGTCAAGTTAACTCCAGGGACCACCATTTGTTAGGAATTAAATTTGACATATGAGGGCAGGTAACTCTGGCCTATAGGGGAAAAAAAAAAGAAAAGCAATTCCAGGCAAATATTCAATTCATAGATAAAACCTAACAGGAAATAAATTTCTTTAGAGGAAGGCCTAAGAAAGGATAGCGCAGTAGAGGTACAAATTTATGAAATATAGATTGTATTTCTATAAGAAACTTCACGTTCTGAGGTCAGCCTTTCAACTCTCCTGGAATTCTGTGACATTTGCCACAATTTCAGAGGTCCTGGACAGGCAGAACTATTGTGTGCCGGACAATGAATATAAATATATAAAACTTACTTTAAACGCAGCGATACTCAGGGGGATTGATCATGCTCTTCTCTTTGTCAAAATTCAGTTGAAATTGCTCAGAATTTGGCATACAGCAGGTCATTAAATTGACTCTGTAAAAATGCCATCAGAGGATTCAGTACTTTGTTGATGTTTCTTTCAGACTGTAGTTGCGTGGAATACAAATCCACATCTTTCCTATGTCGCCACTGGATAAGGGGAGAATGGACAAAGAAGAACTAGAATTAGAAAGACTGGGAACAAAATGCTTTCTTCAGGAAGCAACTATTCAAAACATAGGTGGGGGTGTGAGGGATTGAAGCTTGGGAACATTCTGACAATAATAATAATGATGATGGTATTTGTTAAATGCCTATTATAATGTATGTGCCGAGCACTGTTCTAAGCAATACGATAGATTATACAGTGATTACCTTTACCCCGGATGGTTCTCGGTCTTAATCCCCATTTTACAGATGAGGTAACTGAGGCTCATAGAAGTTAAGTGACGTGCCCAAAGTCACACAACTGACAAATGGCAGAGCCAGGATTAGAACCCATGACCTCTGACTCCCAAGCCCATGCTCTTAGCACTGAGCCACTCTGCTTGTAGTGACAAGACAGTCAATAGTTTTTCTCTCATTCTGCATTTTAGTGTTTCCTATTTTTTTCCAAATAACCTTCAAAGCCCTTCACTCCCAAGAAATAATCTTCTAATGAACTAAGAAAGAAAAAAAACTACATCAGGAAACCACAACAAATTAGTGATCAGTGCCAATTTAAGTCCAGTGCTCCCACAATTCCTTTTGGCCATTTCTGCAATTACTGTGCTGAAGAAAAACAATTGACAAGCAACTTTTTTATTACTTCACCAGCTCCCTTTAAACAAGGTAAACCCTTCTGAAACTGTTTAAATTACTTGAGGATGACTGGAAAATAAGGAGAGAACATATTTCCAGAGACTAAAAATAGGAATCTAAAATCAGTTAATTGATAGATACATAACTAATATTAATTAAAAGAGCCAAGAAGTTAGACTGATATACAACATAATGTAGAACATTTGGTTTGCATATAGATTTTATCTATTGTGGAGACTAATATTCTAATTTGGGGAGATTATATAACATATTTTCTCTCCAAATTATCAATGGAAGAGAAAGAATGTTTCCCTCAAGTGATGGTTAGGACAAAGTTGAATAAAATTTTCCATATTCCATATTCATTCTTATTATAAACAATATTGCCTTTTTTAAAAGAACCTTATAAAATTAATCTTTTTTCTATTGTTCTTCAAGTTTTCCCCAGGCTTCCCTAAATGAAATGCCAGCTAAGAGTCAATCACTACATAGGAGTACTGATTGCTTGCCTTATATGTGCTCAAAATGAGAACTTGGTGAGTTTGTAAGGCTTGTAAAATTACACCAGCTGCAATTCGTTGAAATAAGGAGATCTGGAAAGTAAATAACAATTCATTTTTGCGGAGGCGGTAGCAGTTCAGCTTTCAGTCTAATGAAGACTGCCTGCAGACAGGAGCTGCTGGGCACTGCATTTTAACTCTTGGTGTGCATCTTTGAAAGCAGAGAGCTGAAGAAAAATTGTAAGGTAAAAGTTAAATTCAAAGGTCACTGTTACAGTTACAGATATCCCAAAAGAGTGAAGGCTATAATATCAATTGGTGAAGTGTTTGCAGTGGCATCACAAAGTGTAATAATATGTTCTTTCTTGTGCTACAACATGAACATGATACTTGAATCTGAAAGCACAGATTCTTGGTAATATCACCTCTTTTTCTTTCTGGTTTCTCTTCTTTTTCCTGTCTTCCAAATCCTCCCTTTGGGTGCAACCCCATAATAAGCTTAACCTAGGAACAATTTCAGAGGTTGTAATTGTTTCTTTGATCCTTGTCTTTAATAAGATCTTTTTTTCTTTATGAAAAATGTACACTTTTCCTTTGCCAATCCTCAAATAATTCTGCTTCTTTTTAGGACAAAAAAAATCAGACTCTGCAATAATATATTCTGATTGTTTAAGAACTGTAAAATCTGAGGCATGATATTCTGCCTTCAAAAATCCAGTTTTTCAAATTAGCAATTAATACTGATTTCCCTTATCTGGTTCAGTTTCCCAACCTTCCACATAGTAATAATCATAAGAATAATAATGATGGTATTTGTTAAGTGCTTACTAAGCACTGTTCTAAGCACTGGTGGGGTAGACACAAGGTAATCAGGTTGTCCCACATGGGGCTCACAGTCTTAATCCCCATTTTACAGATGAAGTAACTGAGGCACAGGGAAGTCAAGTGATTGGCCCAAAGTCACACAGCTGACAAGTAGCAGAGCGGGGATTAGAACCCATGACCTCTAGCTCCCAAGCCCATACTCTTTCCACTAAGCCACGCTGTTCCACATCCACTGAGAAACCTGAGCATTAATTTTTTGATTGTGTTGGGAAAAAGAAATCATCACCACAAGTTTTTCATTAAGGATAGTAAAATGTGTAAAGTACTCTTAGTATTCTGTTGCCTTCAAATACTTTGTAGTCTCATCAATTAACCAGCTGATTTTACTGATTGCACTGTACTAAACACTTGGGAAAATACAATATATCATATTGTATAACATATTGTATAGCAGGTAGATATGTCTTCTGTCCACAATGAGCTTACAGTCTAGAGGGGGAGAGAGGCATTAATATAAATACATTTTGCAAATGAAAGTAAGTGCTATGAGATTGAGATACAGTGAATATGTTGGCATTAGATAAGTGAAGTGTGTGGGCTTTGTTATAGTAGGAAATTAAGGAGGTAAAGTAAAAGGCTTTAAAATTGATGGTAAGAAGTTTGTGTGAATGCAGAGGTGAATGGGCAACCACGAGTTATATAAACGATATAGTAATGACCTAGGCAGCAAAACAGATTATGGAGTGAAGTGGGAATAGATAAAAGGAAGGAGGAGATCAGGAAGTAGACTGATGTAGTAATCAAGGTGGGACAGGATAAGTGTTTGGATTAACATGATAGCAGTTTGGATGGAAAGGAAAGGGTAGATTTTAGTGAAGTTGGGAAGGTTGAACTGACAGGATTTGTTGAAAGATTGAATATGTAGGATGAATGAGAAAGATGAATCTACATTTGTGAGACAGGGAGGGTGGTGGTGCTGACCACCTAACTCTAAAGCAGTGTTTCAAAATTATAGCATTATAAAATTCTTATGAGCACACAGAAACAATTAAGAAATTCATTTGGAAACAGTTCAATTAAAGCTGTTTTTTGGAAAAACTCAGGGTTCCTTTTAGTTCTTTAAATTTTCTACAAATTGAATTAATATGTAGGAATGTTTCGTGTGTTGGTATAGGTTTCTATTTTGGGATAGTCCTAATCGCTGTGGGAGCTCAATAGCTGACTTCTGATACCTGTTCCCTGAGAAATTAGAATTTCTAATGTTTGTAGGCCTGTAAACATGACTCAACATGACTAAACATGACTAAACATTAAACATGACTAAATCCATAGTCCTCATTAAATGCTTATTCTGGGAAGAGGACTATACTAAACATTTGGTAGAGTTCAGTAGAACTAATAGACATTACCCCTCCCCTCAAGGAGCACACAATATAACTGAGAAAACCAACACTAGAAAAAAAGAAAGACAGGGAGAAGGAACAGAGTTTAAAAATATGTATGTAAGTGCTATGTAGGGAGCATGTGTGGACTTAAGTGTATAAGTAATGCAGTACTGGGGAAAATAGGGTGGGAAAATGACAGGTGATTTAGGAAAGGTCTCATGGATAAGATGTTATTTCAGAGGGTCTTTAAAAATGGGCGGAGTGAATCTGGTCTGCCTGATTTGAAGGAGAAAAGAGTTCCAATCAGAAGGGAGAGTGTGAGCAAGAGGACGACAGAGAAGAATAACAGACAGTGAGGTCCAGGGAGTAGGTTGATTTTAGAGTTGTAAATATAACTTCATAGAAAATCAGGAAAATATAATTTCCTAATATTCTGTATTCTGTAGAGTTGCAATCCAGTAAAAAAAAAAATTGGGTTATAGTGGGAGAGGAGTGGCAGGAAGGGAGCTGACTGAGTGTTTTTGAATTCAGTCGTCAGTGGTTTCTGTTTGATGTACATAGGAAGATTTTGTTGAGAAGGGAATTTGAGGAAAAAGCAAAGCATTCGGAAAAAGATTTGGGCATCCAAATGAAATATAGACTAGAAAGGGAGAGGCTGGAGGTAGGGATATCTGCAAAGAGACTGATCCAGTAAATGACTCACCATATGACAAGTGCTTGAACCACAGTGGTAACAGTTTGGATGGAGAGGAAGAGGAAGATTCTGGAGATTCTGTTTGTTATTGTATTGCATTCTCCCAAGTGTTTGGTACAGTGTTTTGCACACTGTAAGCACTCACTAAATACGATTCAATGAGTGAATGAGTGAAATGTTGTGAAGAGAGAAATGATCAGATTTGGTGACTGAGTATCCAGTTTGAAAGAGAGAGAAGTTATGGATACTACCATGGTTGCAGGCTTTTGAGACATCACTACAGTGTTGTCAACAGTGATGAGAAAGTCATGGGAAGAAGAGAATTTAGGAGGAAAGATGAGATTTTTGCTGAATTTATCCTCATGATTCCAACTCTGTCAATAAATATATGGAAAGGTCATCAGAGGTAAGAGTGTTGGGAACCATAGAGGGTTGAAGAGAAAGTGAAAAATCAGGGGTGTATGGCAGAAGCCATTGCTTACAATAGGAGAAAGGTAGTATTTTTTTTTCTGGGTAGAAGAGATATATTAATTCAATCTAATTTCATTCGATCACTTATTGAGCACTTACTATGGGCAGAGACTATATTAAGCGCTTGGGGGCTCTTAATAAAGTCTCTGCCCGTAGTAAGTGCTCAATAAATATAACGAGATATATTGAGATATATTGAGTCAGTGCTCAATACAATATAACGCGAAACAGAAACATTCCTTGCCCACAACAGGCTTAGATTCTAGAAATAGCAGATGAGGATGAAGTTCGGCTGGATGGTATGGACATTAGCAGTGCTCTGAGCCATGAGCAAGAGCTGAATAATCATACTGTGGAAATGATCTAGTGCTGGGAATTGGTGGTATGAGCTAGGGGTACAGGAGTTGAATTCAGTAGAGAGGAAAGGGATGAGGTCTGGAGTGGTGACGGGACAGAGGCCAGCCTAGCTGCAGGCTGCCTTATTGCATTCCCATGTCAGAGGAATCCTGCCCTGCCTCTTCACATCTCTCTTATCCTTTCTCACAATTAACAAGAGAGTCATCCTTTCTTTACTTCTATTGTATCTAATATATAGGATGTATTTTGTATTCTGAAGTCACATGCTAGCTGTCTCACATTTCATATGTGCTTAATATGTTCCAGGCACTGTACTAATATATGGGATGAATACAAGGGAGTGAGTGTAAATGGAGAATAGAAGAACTGAACAGAACTGAGAACTGACCCTTGAGGATCCCCTTAAGTTAAGGGATGGGAGGGGGAGGAGGAGCCCGCAGAGGAAACTGAGAAGGAATGGCCAGAGAGATAAGAGGAGAATGAGGAGAGAAAGGAATCAGTGAAGCCACTTGCTTTCAAACTATAATAGAAGTTAGATACTGCATGTGTACAGGTAAGCATCATTCCTTCAGTTGACAAAAAGAACTTACAAATCTGTTCAATTTGAAATATGTTCTCAAATAGGTGATTCTTATTTGAATATGAAAGAACAAAGACACTCTTTTTATTTGTTTCCTATTCCATCTTTTTTCTGTCAACCTCTCAAATATGTATAAAGAGAAAAAGTATAAACCAATTTGCTAATCATGTGTATGACAACAGTATGAGTGAAATAAATCACATGAAGGTCAGAATTTTTCCTTTTTTAATACTAATATAGATTTATAGTCATTTCAGAAAATATTCTTATTCACTGAATGCATGACAACTGAACACTCAGTCTAGAACAGTGTAATTTTTTGCTCTACTAAGCATCTCTAGATATAAAGTTTTTAGGCATGGTGTCAGCCTTCCCTAATTATATGGAGAAGTCTCATGGTGTAGAACTCAATTTAAAAATCTATCGTACCTACATTTTGTTTTAACTTTGTGATGTTTGCTGTATAATGATATAAAACACCAATGGTTTCTCCATCACTACTGTAAAGTTAAAAGCAAATTTGTTGCATAAATAGTTATTCCTCTATTACCATGTTTCCAAGTGTCAGTCTGTCAATCTTATTTATTAAGTATTTACTGTGTGCAGAGCACTCAGAGTACTCAGCACTTGGGACAGTATAGTAGAGTTGGTAGACCCGTTCCCTGCCTACAGCGAGTTTACATTCTGGGATGGGGAAATTTTCATTTTTTTTATCTTAGTTAAGCTAATTTAGCACATGCTTTCAAAGTTAAGATTGGAAAGCCCTACTGAGAGCTCACCTCCTCCAAGAGGCCTTCCCACCCTGAGCTTCCCCTTTTCCCTCTGCTCCCTCTGCTGCCTCTCTGCCTCCCACTTCACTTCCCCTCAGCTAAGCCCCCTTTCCCCACTTTCCCTCTGCTCCTCCTCCTCTCCCTTCCCCTCCCCTCAGCACTGTGCTCATTTGCTCATTTGTATATATTTTTATTGCCCTATTTGTTTTGTTAATGAGATATACATCCCCTTGATTCTATTTATTGCTATTGTTTTTGTCTGTCTCCCCCGATTAGACTGTAAGGCTGTCAATGGGCAGGGATTGTCTCTATCTGTTGTCGAATTGTACAGTCCAAGCGCTTAGTACAGTGCTCTGCACATAGTAAGTGCTCAATAAATACTATTGAATTGAATGAATGAATGAGTGAGTGAGTGAATGAATGAATGAATGAATGAATGAATGAATGAATGAAAGTTAACTACAGGAATGCTACGAGTCTTAAGACCCAATGAAAGACCAAGAACCAGTTCCATAGTTTTTGAAATCCTGTTATGTGTGCATGTTTGGCCGAAAAGACTAATACAGGACAAACACACACTCCTACAAGCTTCTAAGTAAGTAAAGATGCTATCTGTGCCAATTAGTTTCACGTGCGCATTGTCTTTTTTATAATTCCTTTTCCAAAAATTACAAAGATTTTTACCAAGGAGAGCAAACGCTCTGTTGATGTCTGCCCTATAGCCTGTTCAATTACCTGTGATGGTCTACTAACACTTAAGCTACTTGCTGCTTTTTTTTAAAAGTGTGTTTCTCTATCAGGTTAAATATGTTTTATGCCCCCAAGCTTTCTTTCATGTACCCCCTTTCATTTTGCATCTGTCAGCCATATGGATATTCTTTTGTTCATCAATTATTTTCAGATGTCCCTCATTAGAAGCTGCATGGCTTAGTGGAAAGAGCACGGGCTTTAGAGTCAGAGGTTGGGGGTTAGAATCCCGGCTTTGCCACTTGTCAGCTGTGTGACTTTGGGCAAGTCACTTAACGTCTCTCTGCTTCAGTTACCTCATCTGTAAAATAGGGAGTAAGACTGTGAACCCCACATGGGACAAGCTGATAACCTTGTATCTACCCCGGCGCTTAGAACAGTGATTGACACATAGTAAGTGCTTAACAAATACTATCATCATTATTATTATTATTTAGTAACTGAATATGTTGAGGATACTGCCAAGGTTAGGAACCCATGAGATCAGGAGGATAGTGGTGCTGTCTACAGTGATGGGAGAGTAAAAGGGAAGACTGGGTTTTGGTGGAAATCTGAGGAGTTCTGTTGTGGATATATTAGGTTTCAGGTGTCAGTGGAACATCCAAGTAGAGATGTTCTGAAGGCAGGAAGAAATGCAAGACTGAAAGAGAGAGATTAGATTAGGAAATGTAGATTTCGGAATCATCTGCATAGCAATGATAGTTGAAACCATGGGAGCAAATCATTTCTCCAAAGGAATGGGTTTAGATAGAGAATAGAAGCCGATCCAGAATTGAGTAGTAAAGGATTCCCACAGTTAGGGTATGGGAGGCAAAAGAAGAGCCCAAGAAAGAAGCTGAGAATGAATGACCAGAGAGACTGGAGGAGAATCAGGAGAGGACTATGTCAGTGAAGCCAAGTTTGGTAACCCATTACCACATTATGTCTTGTAATATTCTGAAGGTCAAACTGTTCCTTTTTGGTTACCTTTTTGTTGGGTATAGGATTTCCTGAGAGTGGATGGGTACAGATATCGCAATTCATAATCATTTGTTGGTCTTCTTAGGCATAGTTCCCTAATAATTTTGACATTTATTTAGTGCTTCCCACATACAAAGCACCGGGGTAGATCAGTCAATTAATCAGTGATGTTTATTGAGTGCTCAATGTGTACAGTACCACACAACAGAATTATAGTTACAGTCCCTGCACATAATGAGCTTAGATGCAAGATAATCATCCCAAAAACATTTGTTTCTCTCCTTCCTGGGGTTCTCATTCTAAGAGGGTGGGAGAGCTAGTATTTTATACCCACTTTAGAGATGAGTCAAAGATAAGTTAAGTGACTTGCCTGAAGTAACAAAACAGGTTAGTGGCAGATCTATCATTAGAACTTTTGTTTCCTGGCTCAAAGACCATACTGCCTCGCAGCCAAAGATCTGCATATAACAATTCCTTATGGGCAGTCTCAAAGACTTTGGAAAATGTTCATAGCTCTTGCTTTTATCATCAAGCTTGGCAGTATAGGGCCGTACCTACCATATAGTTTTAATTCACTCTGACTGAGTGGACATGGTAAGTTTGGTTCTTTCAACTCATTCATTCAATCGTATCTACAAATCTATCGTAGCGCTTACTGAGTGCTTACTGTGTGCAGAGCATTGTACTAAGCGCTTGGAAAGTATAATTCAGCAAAAAATAGAGGCGATCCCTACCCAACAATGGCCTCACAGTCTAGAATGGGGGGAGACAAGACAACAAAACAAAACAAAGCAAGTAAACAGGCATCAATAGCATCAATATATATAAATAGAATCTTAGATATATACACATCATTAATAAAATAAATAGAATAGTAAATATGTACATATATACACCAGTGCTGTGGGGCGGGGAGTGGGGTAGAGCAGAGGGACGTGACCCATTGTCCTGTCTTGTAATGTCCTGGGAATCTAGTTGAATTTCTCAAGATTCCAGAACTTGTTAAGAAGTTTTCAGAATCCTGGCCTGTTTAAGGCATCAAAGGTTTTTGTACAGTCAAAGAGTATGGACTAGCAGTATGGACTGTTTTCTGTTTTCCTAGATTTGTCATGATGGAAAGATTATATTTGCTATGCTGTGATTGCATCTAGTGTGATTCAGGTAGTAAATGGTTTAGTAGGGTGCTGAGAAGCAGTGTGGCCTGTTGCAAAGAACATGGGGCTGGGAGTCAGAACACCTGGGTTTGAATACTAGCTCTGAATCTTGCCCACTGTGTGATTTTGGGCAACTTCTCTTTGCCTCAGTTTCTTCATCTGTAAAATGGGGCTTAAACCTTACTCCTTCCTAGTTAGACTATGAGTCCCATGTGGTACAGAAACTGTGTTAAACATGATTAAAACAATGCTTGGTATGTAACAAGTACTTCACAATACCAAAATTATTATTATAGTCTTCAGTAGCCCTTTTAGAAGGAAGCAGTCATGAATATTGCCTGCAATACAAAATGGAATTTGTCCTTTAGCTGCCTTTTAATAAACTCTCTGTTTTTTCTTCTATAATATGTTGATTAGTATTGTGTTTCACGCACAGTCAACATTCACTAGATACTATTGATGGATTATGTAGCTTGTGAGAAATCTATTGTATCCACGTATTGAGAAAAAGCTACTGCAGAGGCTTGTACATTTTCGCAGAAATGGTTTCAGATCTAGGTGTTATAGTTTTACAAAGTTACTCCCAGATCAGTAGTTCCTTATAGTAGTCTTTCGATGTGTTTAGCATTCCCTCTTTATAATAGGAATGATTCCATCCACACTCTTCATTAATGCCATAGTTGCATATATAGATAGATGGAGTATCTTCAGTATTGAATGAATTCTTTGATTAGGTGGCAGTAAGCATATCTCTGAATCTTATCAGCTTTGGGAAACCATCCCTATATTGATTGAAAATATCTGACATAGGACTGTGTAGGCCTCTGTTTTGTCATGCTCATGAATTGCAAAAAATTGTTGATGCAATTCAGTTTTGTTGTAAGATTTCTTTTTTTTATCTGTCATTTGTGTTAATTGATATTATCTTTTTGAGACAATTATGCTCTGGGCTGATTGATAGTCGGTGCTCTGAGAAGTGCCTATTTGTGGTTAATGTCATTACTTGTATCAGGAATTCTGTGTTTCAATAGGTCTACTTTGATGTGGGATCAAGGATGTTACATCTTTATGGTATTGGAGCTTGATATTTAGCCTTTTTGATGACTTGGATATTGCTTTGTTATAGTTTGAACTTAAACTGTGCAAAGTCAATTATTAAACTGTCAGACCCTTGCAAGGCTGCACTAATTAAAGATGCATTAGCATTTTAAGTCCTGTCCTATTTTGACAGGACTATGTATGTCTAAATAGCATTATTTTGACATAGGCGCATCCTTGATATCTTTCTCTTATTTAGGTAATGGAAGATAGTGTTGATAATTTCAGACTATTATATACATTCACTGAGCAGAAAGTATGTCGTTACTATTTTTCTTTCCGTCTTGAAGGCCAATCATTTATTTGAATATTTCAGCATCTCTGCCTACCCATGCATTGAAATCTCCCTTGGTTCTAAGCATAACAGCTCCAGGAGCCACTATGATGAGCCTACTTAGAACCTTAGATTTTTTTTCTATTTGCCTTCATTGTTATTTGCCATTGTGGGGGAACATGAAATAATGATAGAGGTAAAATTCCCTTGTAGGAACAAGAGGAGATCATGGGTATCTCTGGACAAATTTAGGATGCCAGAGCTGAAGAACTCTCTGACATCAAATGGTGTCAGTCTGAAGAGGAAAGACATCTCTAAAATATATTAGAGCATATATATATATATATATCCAGAACTTATCTCCATGAGTTGTCTGTCTTTACATTGTCTGGCTTCACACATGAACTCCATATCTGTGCGGTTTCTGAGCAAAACCCCCTATACTTCTTTGGGGACAATTTCTCTCTTGCCACCATCTAGTAGAATCTGGATGCTATACCTATAATGTCTCAGATTACTGAAGTAAATTAAATATTTGCATTACTTAAATAATTTCATTATTCCCAACTATATACAGATACTCAATATTAAGTATCTCATCATGGTATTGCTATTCAGTTCATTACTGTCATTATTAGAACCATTGCCAAATAATGCATTAATACAAGGTAATCACTTATGTGTCAGCTAATATCTTCAATTGTTCTTAAATACAAATCCTAATCAGTGGAGATATTTAGAAACATAGAGGGGAAAAGTTAGGAATGTTAGTGGAACATCCTTAAACATTAGAATGGGTATCAAGGAGGGCAAACATTATATGGTTCCCCCAAGCATCCCGCTGTCACTTTGAAAATAGAATACTGTGATAAAGGAGCTAATAGTATATCGCTGTTACATTTCCTATGTCATGCAAAGATGAGACATGAGCCCTGCTCCCAAGTGAATGTCATAGACAAAAGCAGCAGGAAGCAAGGACTGCAACAACTCCCTTTAATTCCCTAACCAGGACTTTTTCTTGTTCATTTTACTTTTCCATGCTGCTTTTTAATTGGTAACTTTTAATTGGGTAGGTGCTAATCATCTGTATGGGTTAAGGACAATTGTACCTAAACAGATAATGATAATAATTATGGTATTTGTCAAGCACTGTTCTAAGGTAATCAGGTGGTCCCACATGGGGCTCACAGTTTTAATCCCCATTTTACAGATGAGGTAATTGAGGCCCAGAGAAGTTAAGTGGCTTGCCCCAAGTCACACAGCTGACAAGTGTCAAAGCGGGGATTAGAACACACAACATATTACTCCCAAGGCCATGCTCTTCCACTAAGCCATGCAGATGTTTAGCTATGACCACCAATTCTTAAGCATGATGTTATGGCATAACTTTGGAGGTTAACAGTGTTCATAAAGTTTTCTATAAAGATATCTTTATACACTAACATCTTGCAAGGCTAAATGCTACCCCTTAGGTGAACAGGTGTAGTGACAGTTAAAATGATTTCCATGTTTGCCAGCTCAGATTGGTGTGGCTCTAACCAGTGAATTTGGGTATCGAATAACTAGCTGGTATCTAAGTTCCCTTCCAGAACACTCATATTTCTGGTAATTAAATAGCAACTTATTTTGAGAAATAATGATTGAGAAAAGTAAAGGATTTAAACAAAATGGTAAATTTTAGGTTGCTAGAAGAAAGTTTTGGCACATGCACATAAACATTGTATTTTTATTCACCATAGGCTTAATTTATCAGTGATTAGAAAAAATGCCCTGTTTTCACTGAACAGAGAAAATGAGTCATGATTTTAAAGCTGGGAAATTAAGGACAATGAAAAGAAGACCAACATACATTACATATAATAGCCTCAGAATTAAAACATAATTCCTGTATAAGAGAAACTCTCCCTTAATCATAAAAATGTCACAACAGTACAATCTCAGTTAAATTTATTTCCAATATTTGCTTGAATAGACGTTAATGTGAACTGTTTTGACTTCATTATTTTAGAAGAAATAAATACTATATTAAAATATATGCTAGGAATAAAGCTATTTTTGCTAGAAAAGATAGAAATATTCACATATACTCCATTATCATTTAAGTAGAAATTAAGAAGAACTTGTTATTTAAATAGAAAGCCATATAAATGAACAGTATGCAGTGAATTTAAGGCGATTCAAGAGTTACTGTATACACTGAGTATAAATTAATTACATTCCTAGGAGTTAAAAAGAAAATAGGCAAAATGAGTCAACTGATATCTAGGAGTAAGTAATTCAGACTTACTTTACGAAACCTAAGGAATTGTGATCCAGGTAAAATACTCACTTCCTCATCTTCAGTAGAAAGATATTTATCAGGGCAAGATACTCATATATTAATCCAGGATGGAAGGCACAAAGAAGCATGGGGAAAAAAGCTTGGCCTAGTTGGGGAAGCAGCATGTTCCTGGGTTTCAATTCCAGCCCTTCCTGGAACCAGTTGTGTGATCTTGGACAAATCCCTTAGCGTCTCCAAATTCCTAACCCACAAAATGGGGATTCAATACCTGCCCTACTTTCTACTTAAACTGTGAGCTCTCTATGGGACCTGATTATCTAATATCTGAACTGGTGTTTGGCATATAGAAAATGCTTAACGAATACTGTTGCTGTTATTATTGTTATATATAATCATCATAATTATGGCTGCTGTGAAGCATTCCATTTTCACCCCACAACTATCCCCTGCCTCTACCCAAATAGTGCAAATTACCTGGACTGCTGGTAGCATTAGAGGTCTCTGATTCAAGCAATGCCCGGAAGGAAGGTTTTTTTGTTTTGTTTTGTTTTGTTTTGCTTTTTACTTCATCATCAAGTAAGCATCTTACTTCTGTCCTCCTAGACACAGGTGGAAGATTCAGATTAACATTTTAAAGTTGCCTGGGAAATAGTAATTTATTGAATTAAAAGTAATGTTTTAAAATAACTTTTTAACTTTTTTATGTTCATTTCTAACTGGATAGAGGGAGAAAGAGGGAAAGAGTTAGCTTCTTTGGAAGGTAAAATGTAATGTTATAAACTGTCAAAGCTGATCAATACAGAAAGACCGATACCAAAAGGGTAGAATGTCCAGACGATGTCTCCAGTACTTGTCTGAGAGAGTTGTACTTCATCAGATAGTTTAGTTTCATTCAAAGCTGCAGTGTCAAGTGTCATTGGTCTTTGGGAAAGATTTCTGTAATAGTCACAAGTATCCTAATGTTCCTTTATATAAATAATAGGGTTTTTTTAATTCATTAATTGGTGTGTTTTACAGTACTACAGTCCATTGAACTGAAAAGTCCTTGAGGGCAGGAATTGTGTCTACTAAATCTATTGTATTGCACTGTTCCAAGTGCGAAGTACAGTGTTCTCCACCTAGCAAACACTCAGTAAGTATCATTGATTGAAGATGAGACCTTAAAGGCATTGTCCTTCAGTGAAGAGTTCTGAGTTTAGTGATATAACCAAAGTTTAGGACACCTTTTCTATGCTTTCCCTTTTAGGTTGAACAGTGGGATCTAAATTAGTGATGTGTAGTTGACTTGGTTGCTGCAAAATATCATTGCTTGCTCTTTAGCTTTCAAATGACCGATAAGTTGGGCCACAAACTTGCATAGGACTTTTATCTAAGGTAGTCTAACAGTCATCCATAGAGCAGAAGTGGTGCTATCTTGTTCTGAGCCATCTGCACTCCTTTGGCATTCCCCTTACAAGCATTCACCATGCTAGATGGCTGGCTGGTCATGGTTAGGGGTGAAGTCTGTAGTTTTTTGGGGTTTTTTGACATTGAAGTGTCATTAAAATCAAATTCATATTTTCCCTGTATTTGCTAAAAATGACAATAGAGCAACATGCTTAGCATTAATGCTTCAGATGGTGAACACTAAATTAGTGAACCTCTTTCTTCTAATAGGCAAAAAATAGGCATAGCACCATAAAGGTAGGAAAAAAATCAGCAATTTCTTAGGGCTGAAACCAAATCAAGTATTTTATCACAGATTGAAATTAAATGTGGGCTGGTTTTTGTTTTCTTGAAATAATTAGTGTTAATTCATGTATTTTTCCATCAAAATATGATTATTAAAATAATGCCTGCACAGAAAGGGTTTGTGTATTCCATACACAACTATTGAGCTTTCCTTTTCCACAACTAGCCTCTTTCATGAGTGTCTTGAATGGCAGGACTAGCTTACCAACAGTGTTAGCCTGGAATGCAGTCAGCTCACCAGAATTCCACAGCATGCCATGACCTGGAGAAAGGTGGACAACAGCAGTAAATCCAAGCAACGTCTCTATTGTAAACTGAAAGGGGACACATTTAAGCCAGATAAACCGAATCAGCAGTTTGAAGACATAGTGAAGTACTTTATTGAATAATGAGAAATAGAACTGAACTGTTGGGAAATCACTGCAATAGATAGAGCAGCCTGCTTAGAAACAGTTGGGAGAGAGATGACCTGGGTTGAAATAATAATAATTGCATAGAATAACAAGTGAGCATTGCAGTGGGTAAGAGAATGGCCAGCATCAACAGGTAGACATTCCTAGAGAGTTGTGGGAAGAAACTTAGACAAACTCTTCCCCTCTTCTGCTTAGCCTTTTTGAGGTACAATATCCTAAGTCCTCTTCCAACTTGCTCTGACAGTATGCCCATCAGTTTGGGTGAAGTTATGTTTGAAGTCAGATGTAGTCCAAAGTCTCATAGTGGAGTAAACATAGTAAACCTGGAAGAGAGCTGTGACAGCTGGCAAACAAGAGGCAGAAAGAGATTGGAATAGAGCAGGGTGCTGTATGTAGTCTCTTTCCAGTCCAGACCCACATGGCCTGGAGGTTGAAAGACAGGAGGCTGTGGAACATATAGTCCACTGCCTCCTTTGTGGGAAAATAGTTTTCAAACTGGAACAGCTGTGCCATCAATTTTTGTTTGAAGGATTTGAGTTCTGATCCATTCTTATTTATTTTCCCCCTGTAGCATTGCAAGGGCCAGGAAGCCAAGAATGAGGCTCAAAAACTAGCAGGCCAATTACCGGACAAAGCAATTAATGCTACAATTAGGGTCTCACCATAGGTGGCATCATATTCAAAAACAAAGAACAGATGTATAAAAATAATCTATCAGTCTCTCTATAAATATATATACATTATGTATATGAGTATGATATATATGAATAAAATGCACATGTATAAAGTAAATAATACATATTGTTGTCCAACATGATTATGCTGAATCTACTGTAGTGCTTAGTACTGCACTGGGCACATAGTAAACATTTAACAAATGCCACAAGGATCAAGTAGTATTATTATTATACAATCCAATGCCTTGAAACATATATCTAGGCATGAACTAAAGTAATTTCAATTAATAAGCACATGTATTTCAGTTACATTTAGTGAATTTGAAGTATTAATTTTCAAAGATATAATTTTCAGTGTATTTTGAAAATTACATTAAATTCTGAAAATGAAAATTCACAGGTATTTCCATTTTCAATCAATTTTATGACCACTCTATATAGATTCATCCTTGGGCTATTTCAAAAGTAAGTGAATAATTTTGCAATATCTGGCCTTAATTAATTTGAGATGAGGGATGAAAAAATACAATTAAACAAGAATAAGTTTACAGTGTAATTAATTTTACATGAAATTACAAATAGTATAAATTGTTTGTGATTGACTTATTTTTACACTATCTTTTCTTCAGTTGAGTCTAAAAAATGACTAGTAAAGTTTCTTCAGGATTTCATTTTTAATTTTTTTTGCATATTTGCATTGCCTCTGTATCATCTCCACGTAAATCTATGTTGTCACAAGAAAACATTGAGTTTTACAAGGGAAACTTTAACTTTTTGTTTCCTTTATATTTGTTGCTACCTGGGGTAACTTCATTTATGGCCACATTGTGATTGCAAAGCTGACTGAAGAGAAAGAAGGACAAATAGATATTAATAAACCTCATTTCTAAAGAATAAAAATTATATAAAATCAATGCTTTGTTAAAACCAAGCAGGCAAGTGGCAGGGATGGGATTTGAACTCAAGTTCTCTGATTCCTAGGCTCATGTTCTTTCCATTAAGCCAAGTTGTTTCCTAGTCATATCCAAGATTCCTGCTGAGTCTGTTCATCATAATAATGTTGGTATTTGTTAAGCACTTACTATGTGCAGAGCACTGTTCTAAGCATTGGGGGAGATAAAGGGTCATCAGATTGTCCCACATGAGGCTCACAGTTAATCCCCATTTTACAGATGAGGTAACTGAGGCACAGAGAAGTTAAGTGATTTGCCCACAGTCACACAGCTGAGAAGTGGCAGAGCCGGAATTCGAACCCACGACTCTGACTCCCAAGCCTGGGCTCTTTCCACTGAGCCACGCTGCTTCCCTCATGCTTCATCATGTGTTGTTGCCATATGTGGCTCGAGTCAGAATCTCTCATCAGTGCTGGTGTGGCTTTTTTTTGGACATTGCATTTTGACATTTGACATTTTGACAAGTACTCATTCATTCAATAGTATTTTTTGAATACTAGTAAGCACTGTACTAAGCGCTTGAAATGTACAATTTGGCAACAGATAGAGACAATCCCTGCCCAATAACGGGCTCACAGTCTAAATGGGAGAACAGACAGCAAAGCAAACAGAACAGAAGAAAACAAGACAACATCCTCAAGATAAATAGAATCAAGGAGATATACATCTCATTAACAAAATAAATAGGGTAATAAATAATATATACAAATAAGCAGTGCTGAGGAGAAGGGGGAAGAGATGAGGGCAGGAGGAAGGGGAGGGGAGGAGGAGCAGAGGGAAAGGCAGGGCTCAGTCTGGGAAGGCCTCCTGGAGGAGGTGAGCTTTCAGTAGGATTCCCCTCTTTTACTCTTAACCTACTATCCAGATGTTGTGAGGATATACATCTATGATTTCCAGATAATAATTATAATTGTGGTATTTGTTAAGTGCTTTCTATGCAGTAGGCCCTGTACCAAGCACTGGGTTGATAAAAGAAAATGGGCTTGGACACAGTCCCTGTCCCATATGGGCCTCACAATCTCAATTCCCATTTTACAGATGAGGTAATTGAGGCATGGAGAAGTTAAGTGTCTTGTCCAAGTCATACAGCAGACAATTGATGTAGCCAGGATTAGAACCCATGACCTTCTGACTCTCAGGCCCATACTCTATGCTGCTTCTCTAGCTGTATATAATAATAATTGTAATATTGGTTACGTGCTGTGCTTACTATGTGGCAGGCATTGTACTAAACACTAGGGTTGATATAAGCAAATGAGTACCATGTGGGGCTCACAATCCCAATCCCCGTTTTACAGATGAGGTAACTGAGGCCCAGAGAAGTTAAGTGACTTACCCAAGATCACACAGCAGACCAGTGGTGGATTAGAAACCAGGTCCAACCCAACTCCAAGCCTTACTTCTGGCCATGCTACTTCTAGCTAGCTAGATACATGTTTGTGTGTATAGATGTGTGTGCATGCGTGACGTATTAATCTATAAAGCTATATCTAGAAACCATGTGTATAGATTATTCATATATAGATATATAGATATGTATATGGTTTATATCTATATTTAAATATATATGGATATGTTTATATATATTTCTGTATCTACATATATGTATAGATAGAGCTATGTGTATATATATATATATGTTCCAGAATTGTCCCAAATTGAAGTCAAGGGAGTTTTCTATGGCCTACTTTTGCATGAATGAAGTTCTAATCTTGTATTTTTATAGCCATAGCTATGTTAATCAGAATCTTCAATTTACCTTGAAAGAAAGCTGTCTGAGGACTCATTTTTCCAGTCATTAAAGTCACTGTATCATTGTCATGTAGAGTAATTATATAGCCATTTTTTCTCATCTGAATTAACACTCTGAAAACCCCATAACACTTTTCACATGCTTCGTTTAAACTACTTTTTTATCACTAAGGCTTTGGCGACAAATAACCATTTTGTTGACAAGCATCTTTTTTAAAGTGTTTCAGAATACAGATCATTTTGAAGGCAACCACTAAAGAAGAGCTAATGCTCAGAAGAACTACAAATGAGTATATATTCTATATTTTTCACGTAATCCTTTCCTTTGTTATAATTGATAAAGACTTCTGGGAGTAGTAGTGTGATAATGGTTCTATGCAGCATTCACTCCCGCCTCATGAACTATCATCCCTGTCTTGCCCTGGGGGGGAGCCGTGGCCATTTTGAGGAGCGGGGAAGATGTGGGAAGTAGATGATCAGGGCGATTTTGCTTTTCTATTGATATTAATTATGGTATTTGTTATGTAATTGTTACCACTCCCCCTGAGGTGTCACACACAGAGCACGGAGACCCAAATCTCAATCAGAGGTTACAGTCTTACAGTCTTATAGTTTTTCTGTAAGCATCTGTGAGACAGTGATTTTACTTGTTCAATTGGAAAAAAAAAGCAAAGCAAGCTGTTTGTGCAAATATTTCAGGAGAGGCATGCCATGATGCAGTTTGTCTTGTTTAATTTATCAATCGATCAGTGGTATTTATTAATCACTTGTGGTATACTGAGCACTGTACTAAGGGTTTGGGAAAATGCAATGCAGCAGAGCTGGTAGACATGTTCCCTGATGCAGTCTTTTCCTGGGCTGCCAGATGGATGGGCATTGAAATAGTGAGTAGGTTGGAGACAGAAAACAAAATTAAGTAATTTTGGTGCATTTCTTTTATGAGTCATTGTTATCATATAAAATAATTTTTGTTATAATCATTATAATCACAACAGCACTTCATAATTCTTTATTGGTTCCTTGACCAACATAGCTGTTCCTGAGTTGCCAGTTTATAATCAACACACAAGGCATTACAGTCAACAAACTGAAATCCACAGAACACAATCCTCCCCTCAGCTTTATATCTAAGCTGGGCTTAATCCTAACTACATCCACACTAGCCCCTATGATCTAACTACAGCCACTCTAGCCCCTCTAGCTACATCCACACTCGTCTCTCTACTGGCCCAAATGGCCCTACTTCTAAACCCTTGAACAGTGTTCTAAGGTTCCTCCTTCCTACGCATGTGGTTTATCAATCCGACCGAGGTTCCCTCTGGGTGGTCACAATGCGGGCGACCGTGAGTTCCTTGCGTCCAATGCTGCATAGACTGGGTGGTCTGCCAGCTCTATTTATATCCCCCCTCTCTTGGGCCCCATATATCAAAGGCCACTGTGTGATTTTCCACTGCTGATATCCATCACCCCCACCTCCTCATCTATCCTGGCTAGATAACAATGACTGTGGTGTTGGGTAGAATTCTCTGTGGCTTGTTTTCCAGGAGGGCAACAGAACATTCATATAGTTGGACCTCGACTTGGACGGTGGTCAAACCTTAAGCCTGACTACTGCCAGGAGTAAGATAGATGGTTCTCAGAGGGAAGACAGACGTGAATATAAATAAATAATGTACAATATGTAATTTATAGATATGTACCAAAGTGTTGTGGGGCCAAGAATGGGTCAAATACCAAATGCTCAAAGTTCTAGCAATAACCTGACCAGAATCAGACTAATAAATCTACTGGGTGACTAATTAATTCCTTCTATTTTGACAAACTTGGATCATGTATATCGTACATTACCAGTGATAAAATACATGGAATTAGTACATCTGTTTTCAAAATTGATCTCAGAATAAAAAAAGATACAAAATGTTATTTAATTTCTCTCAATTCATTATTGTACAATATCAAAGTCTTCAGATCACACTTAAACAGGAACTGATTGAAATTTAAAGCATGAATTAAGCCAACAAAAAATAGTCTAGATGCTCTACCCCTAACTAAATATAGGTAATGGAGGGCATAGGTGAATGCCTATTTTGCTGTTTCAGCTGAAGTATTATTAGGGAATATTATAAAATTCACTGATTTACATTTTTCCTATCATTTTATTAACATAGAGAGAGAGGACTGCTTTTCATTTTCAAAGATGACACTACAGATTGTGAGAACCTCTGCATGCATGTCAATGTGGCTGAACAGACGGATGTGTAACAAACATTCCCTCCTGAATTGTTTACAAAAAAGAATAGATCTTTTCTGCCTAACAGTTTGTTCCATAGAGGACCTGTCTATTTTCAAGTGAGTTTCTTAATATCCAAATCTTCATAAAGCCTTTACTCAGGAAGAAATATTTTCTGGCAGATTTCTGTTCAGCATACTGAGTTGTTGGCTGTAGTAATTTCCCAATAGCCATCACTCTCTCATTGTTTGAGACTGAACTTAACCATAGCTTAAAAGCATTTTTCTTTTCCTAAGGTTCCCTGTGCCCCTTTCAAATTCATTGTTCAAGAATCCCTTTGATTTCATCTTTCAAGAATCCCTAAGGTACCCTTTATTGCCCATTTTTTTCACATGTCCTGTCCAGTGAAGCTGTGTTGCTGTGAGCATTTCTTCACTGTTGCTGAGTCTGCTGCACTTCAGAACTACTTGTTAGTAATCTCATCTTCTCATTTTATATTCAGTATGGTTCTTAAGTAATCAGTAAGTCATATTTATTGAGTATCTACTGCACTAAGTTCTTTGGAGAGAGTTGAATATAACAGAGTTGGTAAACATATTCTCTGCCCTCAAGAAATTTATAGTCTAGAAGGAAGCAAAGCCAGATTAAAGCAGGGATTCTATAGGCTGCAGCCACAGGCTCTGCAATAAAGCAGACCTCAGCCACTTTCCAGATATGTGGAATTGAAGCCAACACTGCTCAGACCTCACCAAACCATCAACTGTTTGGTAAATTACAAAAATAGACCTTCCCAAGATCATTGCCGTCAATGATTGTCAGACAATTGGGGCAGTGGTAGAGTTGGCCTGCAGTTCTCAATTGCCTTTTGGAACTTAGAGGTGTATAGCTGTCATTTTAATATTTTCCGCCTTGTGAAGGAGATAGCAGCTGTTGGAAGAGCTGGGAAAGAAACCATTTGGGACCCACACTATTGGACTTCAATTCTGGTCCAAAGGCACTGGTCTTGCATGGCCTTGATTCTGCAGCTGCCATGACCACCAAAAGATTTATAAGTTCAGGTGAAATTATTCCAGAAGCTGGTTGTGGCTTCTGTAATAAATCCATTTCACGGCCATATAGAACACTGGACAGCACAATGACTTAATATTCCTGTACCTTCCAATAGAGTCAGAAGGCCCATTGTAACCACATTCTGTCTTAGTATGCAAAATATCAGGTGGGTCATTTTAAAATATGACCCTTCAAATAATTATCTTCCCATCTAACAAAGATTTCAGTCTCCCTTGATAATTCATTCATCTTATGATACAGAATTGAAATCTTTAGTAAAAATCAACATACTGTAGACCTATTACTTCTCTCCAAACTATTGAATCGATCAGTCTAAAGGAAAACATATTACTCCTACAAGATTTCTTGTTTTCAGCAGATGCCAAAGAATCTGCCCAAAGCCATCATTTCTGACTTTATGCATGACTTGAATATTTTTATAACAATCATTTCCCCAAAGGATATAACCTCAACTTTCCCCAAAATGTACTGTTTCACTGTGCCACTGAAACTGATAATCATTTTGCAAATGATTAATCAATCATTGTCAGCAAGTCATTGTTGCTCCTTGAAAATAGATCAAGTATGCAGGTATTGTTTACACAATGAAAAAAAATCTGGATAAGGCAGTTTTACTTTATATCCATGGATATGTTTGAAGAATTTTAATTAGGAACATGTATGCAAACCTAATTGTTAGTAATATATATATATATAATCTTAAACATTTTTTCTACTGCTTTTAACAGATTGATTTCTTATCAAGTACAATTTGAGATTTTTCATTTCTAGTCTGCATTGAGTGAAGAGGTTAATTTGTCAATTTATGCAATTTTAATCTTTCCAAGAACTATGGCAAATTAAATGAATAGATCAGAGTCACAATCCTCGATGCTTATTTAATGCCTTTTTAGGACGTTTTATACTTGAGTTAGGCGTAGGTGCTTAATATATACCATTAATGACATGCTGATCATTTAAATACTTTTAATGCCTAATATTTGCAAAGAAATCTTATTAGTATAATTAAGAGTTATACTATAATTAAGGAGAAGCAGCGTGGCTCAGTGGAAAGAGCACGGGCTTTGGAGTCAGGGCTCATGAGTTCGAATCCCAGCTCTGCCACTTGTCAGCTGGGTGACTGTGGGCAAGTCACTTAACTTCTCCGTGCCTCAGTTCCCTCATCTGTAAAATGGGGATTAAGACTGTGAGCCCCACGTGGGACAACCTGATTCCCCTATGTTTACCCCAGCGATTAGAACAGTGCTCGGCACATAGTAAGCGCTTAACAAATACCAACATTATTAAGAGTAATACAAGTACTGAAAGAACATGATCCTGTAAATCAGATGACCAAGGTTCTAACCGCGCTCTGCTACTTGCCTGCTGCATGATCTTGGGTAACTCACTTTCTCAGTCAGTGCCTCCATTCCCTCATCTGTTAAGTGGGGATTCAATACCTACTTTTTTTTTCTTGTTTTTTCTTTTAACTGGTATTTGTTAAGTGCTTACCATGTGCCAGACACTATACTAAGAGCTGGATAGAGACAAGCTAATCAGATTGGACACAGTCACTGTCCCACATCAGGCTCACAGCATTAATCCCCATTTTACAGATGGGATAACTGAGGCACAGAGAAGTTAAGCGATTTGCCCAAGGTCACACAGCAAAGAATTGAAAGAGCTGGGAGTATAACCCAGTATAACAGTATA
Source organism: Ornithorhynchus anatinus (assembly GCF_004115215.2). Classification (NCBI taxonomy): domain Eukaryota; kingdom Metazoa; phylum Chordata; class Mammalia; order Monotremata; family Ornithorhynchidae; genus Ornithorhynchus; species Ornithorhynchus anatinus. Next base: position 23,812,311 of record NC_041737.1, on the reverse strand, counting down.
ACTGACTCCCTGGCCTGTGCTCTATCCATAGGCCATGCTGCTTCTACTGTTCTCTTGTAACTGCTTTTACCTGTGGTCCTCCTACTTAGACTGTTAGCCCCATTTGGGACAGGGACTGTGTCTGACCTAGTTATCTTGTGCCTACTCTAGTGGTTATTATAAAAACCTTAATTATTTTCTCAGGTGCAAGAACCTGTATATGTCCAGTAAATTTTTCCACCCTCTGAATGCAAAAATTACTCTGAGCCATGTTAATGCATTGGCAACACCTGCTCCTGTTTTCAAACTTGTTTCGTGATGTTACCTCCCGAAAGTCTCTTTTCACAGAGATTAACGCCTTTACTGATTACCACATAAAATAATAATAATAATGATATTTGTTAATAATTTACTCTGTGCCAACCACTGTATAAATCACTGGAGCAGATACAAGATATTCAGGCCAAACACTTTCCCTCTCCCACACAGGGCTTACAGCTTAACCAGGAGGGACAAGAGTCATTGAGGCTCCATTTTCAGATGAGGAAACTGAAGCAATTGAAATTAAGTGACTTTCCCAAGTTCACACAGTTGACAAGTGGCAGAGCTCCAATTAGAGTACAGGTCCCCTGACTCTGAACCCTTCCTCTTGCCACTTTCCCATGCTGATTCTCAGTAAATATATTTGTCTATTGCTGTTGCCTAATATAATTCATTTCTATATCAGACTATTTGAGAGTAAGCTTGAGTATGTCTTTCAAAAGGTGATTCCCTCAGCTAGAGGGAATATTATTTCTGTTAATCAGAAAACAACCATAAATTGAGGATAAGGGAATCCATGGCCCCCTCTTCTCTTTTCTCTGCCCCCACTAATCCCTATCTCATTCAGTGCTCCCCCACAATACTCTGAAGCAGCTGTTTAGTCACATTTATCACCCATTCTTTGGATAGTCAGACTCACACTCTCACCTATATCTCAGAGCCACATACAAACTTGGGTACTACTACAACTTTGTTAGACTTTAGTATGCCACGATGGTTGGTTCCTTGTTTACATTGCATTCTGTCCCCCAATGATAGATTGTTCTTCCAGATTCTGTTAAATATTCTTATACATCTATTAATCGTTCTGGTGCTCCCTAGATTAGCCATATTTTGTATACATATTTTTGTCTTGAATTTTTGAAGATGCCATTGATGGTGAGATCCTGTCTATGTGTGTGGAAGTGGCTGGAAATATTAATGCGTAATGAAGTCCCTTTCACATTTTCTACACTGATGGAATCTTTTTGTGTTTCTGAGTCTGCTTCTTATTACCAATTTTGATGAAATCTTAGCTCAAGGACAGCAAGCCCTTTTTTAAAAGCTATCTGTCCCCAGGAAGGTTTGTAAACTACTGTGCTCTCTCAGTAATCCACAGCCAAATCACAACTTTTGATACTGTCCTTCTCTACGCCTTTAAATCATTAATTCTATTCTCCAAGCATGCTTATGACCCTTTTCAGTTCACCATATAACTGCTGACTAGATATCCTGCTATCATCAATTCTCCTTACGTGCTCTGCCTAGCAAACTGAACTATAAGCATTGCTTAAATGCTGGTGAACCAACTGTGTTCCAGGGATTTGTTGTTAATCATGACTGCAAATGGATGCTACTGCATGAAAACCTAAATACTAAAATATGATGTGTCAAAAATCAGCATGAAATTCATGTTCCTTGACTTTTTAAGGACTTGTTTCCGCCTATTTGGGATAGCAAGTGATTAATCCCTAAATTCAACACTCAGAAGCAATTGCAACATATGGGAGAGATCGGAGAACACAAATGCCTTGCACAATCCAGTGTTCAAGAAGAGATACTTGTCATCTTTGTCAACTAAAGGACAAATATAGGCATAAGACCACAGTTACTATTTTTATAGAGAATAACACCTTGTATTGTCCCATTTTGTTGAATTTTAGGGTGACAAAGCATCCATTCTGAAAAAAATAATAGAAGTGATAGGTCTGCAAGGGAAAAAGTAATACATTTATCAACATTATTATTGTTTTAATGGCCAGCTGAACCAAGTAAACCTAGTTTTATTACTTGCACCCACAAACTAGTCATTGCATAATCTGGTTTAACATATAATTTTGAAGTAAGTATCCAAGGGTTATCACAAGCCTCTCTCTTTAATTTCTTTACTCGCTTCATTGATTTCTTGAAGAGGCCTTCCCTGATTAATATCAATTAATCAGTAGAAGTCACATGGCCTAGTCTGAAAGAGCATGCTCCATGCAGCAGTGCATGGCATAGATTAGAGCAATGTGGCCTAGTGGAAAGAGTATGGTCCTGGAAGTCAGAGGACCTGGATTCTGATCCTAGCTCTGCCAGTTGCCTGCTTTTGTGACCTTAGACGAATCAAAACTTTTCTATGCCTCAGTTTTCTAATCTGTAAAAATGGGGATTCAATGCCTCTTCTCCCATCTACTTAGCCTGTGGGACAGAACTGTACCTGATCTGATTAACTTGTACCAGTGCTTAGAACAGTACTTGATGCACAGAAAGCATTTAATAAATACCATAATGGTAAAGATGATAATAATAATAATATTAAATGGACTACAGAAAGGCTAGAAGTAGGGAAACCAATGAGATCTCTGCTATATTAGATGAGCTACTAGATGGCCAGAGCAATTTCCAAGGTAGTGATCATTAGCGTGGAAGGAAAGGAGAGATATGTCATCAATAAGTGGTATCTATTGAGCACTGAATATGTGCAGAGCACCGGTTTGAGCACTTGGGAAAGTACAGCAGAATTTGCAGACATCTTCCCTGCCCATAATGAACTTAGAATCTAGAGAGACAGATATTAATATGCATAAATACTTTAAAATAAAAAAAATTTAAAGGTATGTACATAAGCACTGCAGTTGGGGGTGGGGCAAATATCAAATAATAATAATGTTGGCATTTGTTAAGCGCTTCCTATGTGCCGAGCACTGTTCTAAGCGCTGGGGTAGATACAGGGTAATCAGGTTGTCCCACGTGAGTCTTAATCCCCATTTTACAGATGAGGGAACTGAGGCACTGAGAAGTTAAGTGACTTGCCCATAGTCACCAAGCTGACAAGTGGTGGAGCCGGGATTAGAACCCACAACCTTAATACCCAAAAGTCACAGATGCAAGGCCCTAGATGATGCAGAAGAGATAGCAAGCCAGAGAAAAGAGAGCTAATCAGGGAAGGTCTTGTTGAGAAAATGTGACCTTAATTGTGGAGACAGCTGTGGTCTGGCATGTATGGAGAGGGAGGAAGTTCCAGGCCAGGGGCTTGGGGTGGGGGCGTGGGGTGGAGATGTGGGAAAGGGGTCAGTGGTGCGATAGATGAGTTTGGGGCACAATGAGTAAACTAGCTCCAGAGGAACAGAATTTGTTGGCTGGGCTGCAGTAAGAAGCAGTGTGGGTCAATGGAAAAAGCACAGGCTTGGGAGTCAGAGGTCATGGGTTCGAATCCTGGTTTTGCCACTTGTCAAACACCATAACAAACCCCGTAAAAACAAACAAGAAAACCCAGAAAAATAACAAAGTCTGAAGATGTCTTTGCAAAGATAAAGAAGAGTGAGGTGATCTAACCGTCAGACATGTACATAAATCACCATAAAATATGAATCCCCTGAAGGACAGGAACAATGTCTAATTCCCACCTGAGTATTCTGCATACAGTAACCACATAATAAATGCTTTCACTACTACCAAAGTCAACCTTTTCAAGAAGAAAAGGGTGAGAGTAGACAGTGGAAATGTTTTAGAGTAATCTTACTCCTTTACGTAACAGGCAAGCATGGCTTAGTGGAAACAGCACAGACCTGGGAGTCAGAGGATGTGTGTTCTAATCCCGGCTCTGCCACTTGCCTGTTGTGTGACCTTGGGCAAGCCACTTAACTTCTCTGTGCCTCAATTACCTCATCTGTGAAATGGGGATTATGACTGTGAGCCCCACGAAGGACAACCTGATTACCTTGTATCTACCCCAGTGCTTAGAATAGTGCTTGGCACATAGTATGTGCTTAACAAATACCATTATTATTATTATTATTATTATTATCTAGAATTTTTTAACCTACTATTAAAGAACACAATCATCTTTCTGCCACTGAAATCACAATATGGTTTCCAACCACATCACAGTCAGCTGAGTTATCTTGTGTTCATCAGATAAAGATCAGAAAGCGCTGCCAAAATATCTCTATACCAAGTTCATTAACCTTACAAAGTCATTTGACACCATCAACAAGCCAGAGCTCAGGGAGCAGCTTTGAAAATTCAACTTCCCTGAGAAATTCACCAAAATTCTCAGGCTGCTGTATGGTAGAAGTGTTGGGGAAGTCATAATTAAGAGCTCTCTATGTGAACCTTTCCCTTTCAACCTTTCCCTTTCACCAATCAAGTCAAGCAGGATTGTGTGTTAGGTCTGATCCTAGACTACAGATCCTCTAGACTGTAAGCTTGTTGTGGGAAGGGAGCATGTCTACAGCTCCTTTACATTTTAGTCTCCCTAGCACTTAGCACAGTGCTCTCCACATAGTAAATAATCAATAAATATGATTGATTCAAAGTTTGGGAGTAGCAGCTTGGCCTAGTAGAAGATCAGAGGATTGAGGATCATGAGACCTGTGTTCAAATCCTAAATCTAACATTGGACAGGTTACTTAACTCTCTATGCCTGTTTCCTAATCTGTCATATGGGAATTTAATACCTGTTCTTGCTTCCACTTTGAATTTGAGCTCATGTGCGACAGGGTTTTTGTCTGACCTAATTGTGTTTTATCTAGCTAGAACTTAGCATAACACTTGATGCATAATATGTGCTTAACAAGTTATCCTATTATTATTATTCTTACATATTCTTGAATATTCGAGAAGAAATTTGCAACCTTGATTCCAAATACATTTCCTACCCATTGGGAAACCTCCTGATCAAAAGGCTATGAGCATCTTCAAAATTACTTCAGGAACAGCAGAGGACTATATTCTGGTGACCCATATGAAAGAGGATGCACACATAATTTTGAATCACCTTACAGATGTAAGGTAGTATCCATCCCTACATAGAACCAAAGGTTGGCATCAATAACACATTACTGTGTTACCAGACTCTGCTACTTTGACGATACACCATCCAATAGTGCACAAACAGAATAGACAGAAAACAAAGTGCAGTGACAACAGAACCACTTGATTGTCTATAAGGCTGTTGTCTTTTCATACACCTTACTAATCACTTGAAAACACCTATGGGAACAGAACCTGTCAAAGGCCAAGCAAGTATGGCTGTCCCAAGAAGGTCTCTAAGAGGAGTACTTTCCTATGTTACAATAATAATGATAGCTTTGATATTTATTAAGTCCTTACATATTTATTAAGCACTTATGTGTGAAGCACACAGGTAGACTGTAAGCTCCTTTTAGATAGGGATGGTGTCTACCAACTATGTTGTATTCTCCCAAGCACTTAGTACAGTGTTCTGCATACAGTAAGCCCTCAATAAATGTCATTGATTTATACAATTGTTCCTCATGGCACTCACAATTTAAGAAGGAAGAAGTTTCTTCTTTGCATATAGGTACTCCTTAGCTTCCTGACTATATTCTTATTTGCCCCCTGAAAATTAGCAGAGATAGTCTAGTATCAAGTTAGTTTGGTCTCTTCACCTAAAGGTCTGTTTAATAGATATGGTTCAGATGTTTCAGTCATCTACATCACTATAAATTTGAAAGTCTTGAACCTACTACAAATTGGCTTTCAGTTTTTGGATCAAGTTAAGTATTGAAACATATAAGCCTCACCATCAAAAGTCAGAAAGAGTAATCAATAATGAAAACTAGAGCACAACCAAGCCAACTTCTCTCAGTCTAGTTACACAAGTTAGGTGGATGACAATTGAATGAAATGAAGCAGCAGAAATATTGGACCATTTTAGGCTCAGCAGAAAATAAACTACAAGAACCTTTGAAGCAGAACTTAAAATGTCATTCTCATCATGCAAAAGCTGTAACAATTGATAGACCTTGCTGAAATTCAGTAACTGGACATCAGGAGGCTGGAATCAAACAAAATAGTGTTTTGGTATCCTGATAAAGGGGAAAATTACAAACAGCAGTACATTTCAAGTAGGAAGATAAATCACTAACAATAAGGAGAAACTACATTTCTGATTGGTGTGGAGAATAGTGAGATATCCACACAGTAGGAAAAAACAGCTAACACTTAACCTTCAAATAAAAAGGACCGTGGCAAACATCTAAGTTCAATTTGAACTGATATAACTGTTTTTCTCATAGCTGGGTTTAATACTTCTTAAAACTCTCTATGAATTATTTTATCTAATAAAACTCTGACTTGGGAAAGTTATACAAGTTTAATACAACGCTCATCAAAGTTTAGTTTTAAAATTACAAAACCTTGCACATTTAAGGTGAGGTTATTTCTTTCATTTAAATAATTGTATTATTTTTATTTTGGAGTCTAATTTCCAAATACATTTTCAAAATAATGTGCAATCAAAAAATGGGAAACTTTTTCATTATTTCTATTATTTTAATATTTAAATTCTGAGAATTACATTATGAATTTCCAGTTACTTAGGTATTTTAATAATATAAAATGTCAGCTATGTAGTCATGTTAAAAGTATGCAAAACTAAGGTAATGGATGTTTCTGCTCTAAGTACAGATTATCAATATGTGTTTTTTTCCATTTGGCTTTGCAATTAGAGAAGTTGTTCCATTTGTCTTTTATCAAATTGACCCACTTTATTAACATTTTGGGCTTTTATCAATTTCTCAAATGACCTAGTTGCTTCCAAACCTAAACCTTGAATTCAGATATTTCAATATTATTATATTTTATCCACAACTTGATTAGTTCTTTCAAAAAACTATACCAAAGTCTGTTTGTCCTTGGATAGGCATACAGAAGCTCCACTTAGATCAAGGAAGGATTCATAACCTTATGAAAGGACAGAATTTGGCTGCATGTCTATATTTAAATAGAGGCTCATTTATTTCAGAGGTTTTGTTCTCATCATATGCAGAAATCATGAAAACATTGACATCTTGTGGCAAACAAATGCAGGTAGTTTACTTTGAAAAAGGGTTTTTCAAGAAAAGCCATGATCCATAGACTGTGTTATTTTAGAATTTCCTCCCTACTCTTATCTTCAATTATTATCTGGACCAACATTTTGCAAAACACAAAGAGTTGGGGGTGTGATCCTGGTTTAATATGTCACCTTGACAATTGATCACTTCACTAGTAATGTGTAACTAGTAATTTGAGTGCTTATTGTGGGCAAAGCACAATAATGAACATAAGCCTAAAATTGAATGCATACAGGAGGGTGAAAAATTTATTGAGACTATTAGAAAAACCTCTTTCTTCTCCAGCATCTTTAGGAATGATGCAATGTTTAGGGATTGAAGATATTTCCTTGGGAGATAGCATTCTCATTTAAGAGACCAAGAAAGCCTTTTAGAAAATGATTACCAGCACTGAAATTCACAGAGCCCTAAGTAGAAAATTCAGAGCCTAGGATTCCTGTTTCATAATCTCTTTATCCAATCATTTTCAGCTTCATTTTGGTGAAAGATAATAGTTCTTAAGCTTGTAATATATCTTGGATGGCAACAAGTACCACAGGAGTTCATAATCATTCCCTGAAGGGTGAGAAGAAATTACAGTGATAACAAGGCTTGAACAATGTCACATCTAAAATTCCTCTGGAGAAGCCAATAGTCTGTTTGGCTATATAGAACCTAGAAAGAAGTCACAGCAGAGTGTTGGCTATAGCCTCTGCCAAAATTTACATACAGGGCAGATTCTTTTATCTGGGCATTTTAAATGTGGCCGATTCACCTCAGCAGCAGACATGACCTTTATCAAAAGTCTTCACAGGATTGTCAAGGGATCCAGGTTCGTTCCACTTCATGCTGGTTTATAAAACCAGACTGAAAGGATTCCAAATTAGTTTTCCAAGGCCATTCAATTTTTTCTCCACACCACCCCCAAGGAATGGGAGCTTGCAGTGTTACAAATTCTTTGGGTGTTCAGGGAATGCTTGTTATGTTTTCAAAGATTTTAACCAAAATCCATCTGAACAGGAAGATTACATAGTAAGTCATGCCTGATTTACGTGTCTTCTGGTGATAATGCAGTACATGATACTGTAACTTACAGAACCCTTTTATTTTTCCAAAGAGCATTCCCATCCATCCCTTATCTTATTTTAGTCCTGTGGGGAAGTGGATATGCTGGCACAAATATCTTCATTTTGCGGATGGGTAAACAGAGTTCCATAGAGACTAAATGACTTGATTAATGTCACTCCAGGCCAATAGCAGAACAAGGGCTAGAAATCAGGTCCTCTGACTCTCAGACTCATACTCTTTCCAGGGTCTAATGTAACTTTTCAGTAGGCAGAAGTTCAGGAACAACACCAAGACTTCTGTCCTTGGGTTGAATTTGGGCTTACTACTCTTCTCCACTGCCTGGAGACAAGCCATTCCTTCATCTCTAGCCCTAGAAGCAAAGGTTGAGGTCAAAACTCTTTATGTATTTTAGAACTTTGGTGGGGATGCAAAAGGGCCAGGCAAATTGCTGGATTAAAGGAGGATTATGCACAGGACAATCTGCCCACCCATTCTCTTTACCTCACTACCCTCTTGCCTTCCCTCCCATTGCTCTGCCCAAACTTCCATCCTCTAAAAGACCATATATTCATTCATTCAATAGTATTTATTGAGTGCTTACTATGTGCAGAGCACTGTACTAAGCGCTTGGGATGAACAAGTTGGCAACAGATAGAGACAGTCCCTGCCGTTTGACGGGCTTACAGTCTAATCGGGGGAGATGGACAGACAAGAACAATGGCAATAAATAGAGTCAAGGGGAAGAACATCTCGTAAAAACAATGGCAACTAAATAGAATCAAGGCGATGTACAATTCATTAACAAAATAAATAGGGCAATGGAAATATATACAGTTGAGTGGACGAGTACAGTGCTGTGGGGAAGGGAAGGGAGAGGTGGAGGAGCAGAGGGAAAAGGGGAAAAAGAGGGTTTAGCTGCAGAGAGGTAAAGCGGGGGGTGGCAGAGGGAGTAGAGGGAGAAGAGGAGCTCAGTCTGGGAAGGCCTCTTGGAGGAGGTGAGTTTTAAGTAGGGTTTTGAAGAGGGAAAGAGAATCAGTTTGGCGGAGGTGAGGAGGGAGGGCATTCCAGGATCGTGGGAGGACGTGGCCCAGGGGTTGACGGCGGGATAGGCGAGACCGAGGGACGGTGAGGAGGTGGGTGGCGGAGGAGAGGAGCGTGCGGGGTGGGTGGTAGAAAGAGAGAAGGGAGGAGAGGTAGGAAGGGGCAAGGTGATGTAGAGCCTTGAAGCCTAGAGTGAGGAGTTTTTGTTTGGAGCGGAGGTTGATAGGCAACCACTGGAGTTGTTTAAGAAGGGGAGTGACATGCCCAGATCGTTTCTGCAGGAAGATGAGCCGGGCAGCGGAGTGAAGAATAGACTGGAGCGGGGCGAGAGAGGAGGAAGGGAGGTCAGAGAGAAGGCTGACACAGTAGTCTAGCCGGGTATAACGAGACCATATACCATATACATAGTCCTTGTAACACCCCCGGTCTCTTGGCTCACCATCCTTCTATCTCACAACTCCATACTGCACTGGGGACTGTGGGAGTCTTGTGGGAAAACTCCCTTTTCTCACTGATCTATTCCTAGCCCAGTCACTCTTCTACTTCTGCATTATCACTGAGATCTGACTCTCATTTAATGACTATCTCCCCTGCCATTGTCTGTCCCAGATCCGCCACTCGTCAGCTTTGTGACTATGGGCAAGTCACTTCACTTCTCTGAGTCTCAGTTACCTCACCTGTAAAATGGGGATGAAGACTGTGAGCCTCACGTGGGATAACCTGATGACCCTGTATCTCCCCCAGTGCTTATAACAGTGCTTGGCATTATACATTATTATTGAGGGGACCTCACCTTTCCCCCTTCTGTGTCATAGGAAAGATCAAGGAATCAGCCTGCTCCCCGCTCCCCAGTGTCCATTTTATTTTCCCTGTCCCCCTTCTTCTCACTTCATTTCCTCTTTTAACTCCCACACCATACCTCTACAATTACTAGCAGTTGTCATCTACCATCTTCCTGCCCCACCTCTGCATGTCTGACTGAAAATTTCATTCTTCATGCTCAAGAGCTCTCCCAACTTTCCCGTCAAACATTTCCTTTCCCTTCTAAATCTACCAATGGGCTTCACACCTTGTCAGCCATAAAAAAGCCAGACCCAACCTAGAGCTAATCAGTCCAAAACAGTGCACATCTTGAATGTCCCCAACTATCGATATCTGAGCTCAGCATTTCATTCGTGCATTCATTCAATTGTATTTATTGAGCACTTGTGTTCAGAGCACTGTACTAAGCACTTGGGTGAGTACAATTCTGAATTTCCACCTATCAATCCAGCAGTGGTCTTTACTGAGGGTTTACTCTGTGCAGAATATTGTTTTAAATGCCTGGGAGACCATACAAAAGAGACTGTAGACAAGCTCTGTGCCCTCCAGGAGCTTACAGTCTATTGATTTTAACCTCCTCCACTTTGCAGCAAACATGGCTCTCAGCCTCTTAATGACATAAAATCTCTGGTCCCACTCACTTCTCATCTCAGGTTAGTGCAGTTATGCTGTATCCTGTTCACAGTGCCCACTCTCCTCTTTGTTAATGGGAGTATTTGTGCACTCAAATCTTCTCTACCCACCACTGTCAATCCCCTTGTCTCTTTTTTACTTTAGCGTGACCTAATGAATAGAACATGGACAGAAGAACCTGGGTTCTAATCTCAGTTCTGCCATTTGTCTGCTATGTGACCTTGGTCAGGAGACTTCAATTCTCTGTGACTCAGTTACCTCAGCAGAAAAATGGGGATTAAGACTGTGAGGTCCATGTGGAATAGAGACTCCATCCAACTTGATTTTCTTCTATGTATCCCAGTGCTTAGTACTGTGACTGGCACATAGTAAGTGTTTAACAAATACCATGATCATTATTATTATTATTGTTATTAATTGCTCCCTGCAATACTTACTTTAATGATGATGATGATGCTATTTGTTAAGCACTTACTATGTGCCAAGCACCACTCTAAGCACCGGGATAGATACAAGGTAATCAGGTTGTCCCTTGTGGGGCTCAGTTTTAATCCCCACTTTACAGATGAGGTAACTGAGGCACAAAGAAGTGAAGTGACTTGCCCAAAGTCACACAGATGACAAATGGTGGAGCTGGGATTAGAACTCAAGACCTCTGACTCCCAAGCCCGGGGCTCTTTCCTCTAAGCCATACTGCTTCTTTAAGCATTCAATCGTATTTACTAAGTGCTTACTGTGTGCAGAACACTGTACTAAGCACTTGGAAGAGTATATTATAGCAATATTACAGAGACTTTCCTGTCTACAGTGAGCTTACAGCCAGGAGAGGGAAGCAGACATCAACATAAATAAATGAATAATGCATATGGACATAAGTGCTTTGGGGTTGGGAGAGGTAATGAAGATAGGGAGAAAGTCAGGGTGATGCAGTAGACAGTGAAAGAAAAGGAAAAAGGGCTTAATCTGGAAAGGCCTCTTGGAGGAGATGTGCCTTTCCTTCATCTAAGCTGCCACTTCTCTGGCTGTAGTGATATACAGGCTTTGCCTTAGCTCAGCCTACCTAGGTTTACAGTTTCTGCTGGGACACAGCACTGCACTTGAGCAGCATATTAACTCTGCTCCTGCCCACCTCCCCTGACCCTAGGCAGCACTCCTGGCCAGTATGAAATGTGCCAGGTTACAGCAGCCTGCAAAGGTGCCAGTAACACAGAGCCAGCCAGTGGCATCGGTGTGCTGGGATCAGAGGAGACTCAGTACTGATGATATCTCTTCAGGCAGCACAGACCTTGCACAACCATGACTCATAACACAGCACGTATGTACATATCCAAAAATTATTAACGTATAATAATAATTATGGTATTTGGTAAGTATTTACTATGTGCCAAGCACTGTTCTAAGCTCGGGGTTAGATACAAGGCAATCAGGTTATGCTACATGGGGTGCACAGTCTTAATCCCCATTTTACAGATGAAGTAACTGAGGCACAGAGAAGTGAAGTTACTTACCCAAGGTCACACAGCAGGCAAGTGGTGGAGCTGGGATTAGAACCCATGACCTCTGACTCCCAAGCCCAGGCTATTTCCACTAAGCCACACTGCTATCTCCCTCTCTAGACTGTAAACTTCTTGTGGGCAGGGACTATGTCTACCAACTCTGTTATATTGAACTCTCCTAAGTGCTTAGTACAATGCTTTCCACACAGCAAGAACTCAGTAAATGCCACTGATTAATATCATATACGAATACCAGGGATATCTTTGCTGACCCTGGAAATATCAGATGCAGGATACCATAGTTGCAATACTTAGGTTATGCTAAGTACTGTAACTGTTAAGGAAGCTGCAGAAGTGTTTCTCAAGAGGGGTGCACCCCAAGCCCTCATTCAATCCCCTCTTCCTTCCCCAGAATCTTTTGTTCCCCTCTGCATCCTTGAGAAAATAGGTGCTGCTTCTAAGCCACTGGGAGACTGAAAGCTTACAATAAAAAACATCAGAGATGTGTTTATGCCAAAAACTGGACAAATGGCTAGTCTAGTGTCACTCTCTTTCCTCCCTGTACCTTGCCCTCTAGCCCTGATTTTAAATTAATTCTGGTTCAATCATCCCAGGAACTAACTTTCTCTGTTGTTTCACTTCTATCTTTAAGTAGACTGTCTGAAAATGAGCATTCTCTAGAATACAAAACAGCACCCCTATAAGTTGATTAATTGAAGTAAACACACCTTGATTTAATTAACCATCTAGGAGTTATAGCACTCCCCTGAGGAAGAGGATTGTTCAAGTTAAAGAAAAATGTTTGTTAAAACTAAATGATGAGGGCATGAACGAGAGATTCACTTGTCTCAAGGTATCAAGAATGTAGGTCTTAGTTTGTGCAGGCACTGGCTCTCATCCCTGATCCATTTTTTATTTTCTAGGGAAAAAAAAAGTACGCAAAACACCATCACTTACACAAATGGGCCTTGTTTGAAGTTGGGAATGCTTTAGGGTTCTCTTTAGGCATAATTTGATATACAGTGATTTCCTCCACTCAAGCTGCGATGGAACAGATGCCATAGAAGCCTAAAGCAAATGCAAAAGAATGCTTAGGTTCTCACTGAATAGGTGCGGCAGGGCGGTGACACACTGACAACATAAACACTGATGGGATGCAATCTGGGTGCCAGGAATGGGAAACAAGATCAAAGAAAATCAATCTGACTGCCACTTCAAGAAAACGTAGCTTGAATGCTTCCAATATCTTTGGTCTCTGCCCTTGGTTTGAGCGCCAATAAAATTAAATTTAAAGGCAAGCAAACTGCAAACCAAAACTCCTAAGATTGCAACAGGAAAATTAGGACTCTCAAGGACTTAAAAACAAAAGTAGCTTTAGGTAAGAGGTTTAAAATACATATTGAAAAATAAATGTTGTGGACTGTTGAAGGTAATTTGTTTTTACAAAGTAAGGTGCTTTGTAAATATCACAGCAGTTGCCTATTTCCTTATGCTATTTTAGTAGGTAGTTCATATTTCCAAATATCACAAATTCTGGATGGACATAGATTAAATTATTTAGAAACAAGTTCTATTTAGTCAATCAACTAATGGTATGTACTGAGCTACTAAAAGCTCACCTCCTCCAGCAGGCCTTCCCAGATGAAGACCCCCTTTTCTCTGCTCCCCCTCCTTTCCCATCCCTCTGACTCACTTCCTTTGCTTTACTGTCCTCCCCGTCCCACAGCACTTGTGCATCTATGTACCTATTTATAATTATGATTGTAATTTTATTAATACTGCATATGTATCTATAATTATTTTTATTTATAATGATGCTACTGATGCCACTTTACTTGTTTTGATGTCTGTCTTCCCCCTTCTAAACCATGAGCCAGTTGTGAGCAGGGATTGTCTCTGTTGCTGAATTGTACTTCCTAAACACTTAATACAGAGCACTGCACACAGTAAGTGCTCAATAAATACGACTGAATGAATGAATTAATGAATGAGTTGAGTGTGGAACAGTATACTAAGTACTTGGGAGAGTAGACTGTGATGGAATTGTAAGAAATAACACCAGCCCTCAGAATTTGCAATCTAGTAATGTTAAACAACTAATTTTGAATGTTCTTAAGCCTGAGGCCATGTGTATGTCTATTCTATATCTATTCTATGGAAAAAGATAGAATAAAATATAGGATAAATTCAGTTTTCCACCTACACTGCACCTAACACCTCCTCAGGTGGAGCCAAAATACATTCCCAGGATCATTATTGTTGTTGTTGTTTTTGTAAAACATTTATTATGCATCTATCACTTTCTAAGTGCTAGGGCAGACACAAAGTAAACCAACTGGATGCAGTCCCTGTCCTACATGCGGCTCACAGTCTGAGTAGGAGGGAGAATTAGGAATTTCCCTTCTTGTCTCTTTTCTTTCCAACAAAGGATAATTTATATGTTGCTAACTTTTACACTTAGTAATCCATGCTGTCACCTACCCAATTGCCTGTTGATTGTCTGTAGACTGATAAAAGCTTCCTACATGCTCAAATTCCTCAAGTTTGTTCCTGCCTCACCCTTTGCCCCTACCCCCACTTGCTTCTACCCACGTCCTTTGGTACATATAAAAGTATATAATTGTATAAGTGCATAATTAATTTTATTCCTTCCTGTTTTGTTATTATGTTATCCTTTCATTGGAAGTTGGGGAGAGGAAGGGGGAGGCAGCGAGAGATTCTTCTAAGTTTCCCTAATAATAATAATAAGGGTATTTTTTAAGCGCTTACTGTGTGCCAAGCACTTTTCTAAGCACTGGGGTAAATACAAGGTTATTGGGCTGTCCCCCATGGGGCTCACAGTCTCAATCCCCTCTTTACAGATAAGGTAACTGAGGCAAAGATAAATTAAGTGACTCACCCAAGGTCACAGAGCAGACAAGTGGTGGAGACGGGATTAGAACCAAACCCATGCTCTTTCCACTAGGCTACACTGCTTCTCCCTAGCATACTGGGGCTTGTTAGTGAATCACTGAACCCCCTACTTCACCCCTCTCAAATCTGGTCAGACTCCACCTTCACTTCCACCCTTCCTGTCATACACATTTCCTCCTCACCCTACACTCTAATTTCAACTGCCCATAAGCCTTTCTTGCAGCTTCGCATTTGAACTCTTCTGACCAAATCCTCATCCAAGCAAGCTGAGCCATGAAGTGACGTCTCCCCAAACTTCTAAACTCGCTAAAACCACAATGAGAGTGGGAAGCATAGACACCCCTTTATAGGAGAAGACTGTAAATATGGTGATGTAAATAAGGCGAGTTTGAAAAGTTTTGGGGTTACCAGCATAGGTCCTCATGCTGTTTTTTTCATATGGGGTGGGTTGATATTCATTCTCTCGGGGCTTGGTTGTTGGGGGTTTTTTTGTTGTTGGTGGTTGTTTTTTTTAACCGTGCGGGGAGGGGATTGAAGCAACCCCTACTTGAGGTACTTGTCCTGTCTGGGGGCAACTCAAGTAGGAAGGGTCTGTAAAACTCATCCTCTAGACCTTAAAACTGCTATGGGCAGGGAATATGTCTGTTCATTGTTATATTATACTTTCCTAAGCACTTAGTACAGTGCTTTACACACAGTAAGTGCTCAATAAATATGATGGATGAGTCAAAGGTGCAACTTTGAAAGTTCCTAATGCAGCAAAAGATCACCCTCTGAGGGCACCTGAAAGCAGATCCCAGCCCCAAGCCACCTGCCCACCAGCCACTCCCACACACTTGTTTTCATAAATGAATGAATGGAAGATTAAAACAGATTTAACCTGATACTTTGAATTTCCCAACTGATCTGAGGAAAATGTTCTATTTCCTTTCTCTCTCTTCTTTCTGCCCTGTCACCAGTTGTATTTCTTAGTAATACCCAGTGGAACAGCAGCTCTTGCAAATGTGATAATCGCCTCAAAAGTTGGCAAAGTGGGACTGCAAATAAAAAAAAAATCAGCCTTACTGATTGTTCAGGAAAGATCACTCCATTGTTGTGGAACCATCTCATCTCCCCACCTTTGCAGAGGAGAAATGGTGGAGAGATGGGATTAAATTTCCTATCATGTTTATAAGGATTTGGGAAAATGCGTATTCCTTTCTCTTGATGATATTGGGATCT
Organism: Ornithorhynchus anatinus; assembly: GCF_004115215.2. Classification (NCBI taxonomy): domain Eukaryota; kingdom Metazoa; phylum Chordata; class Mammalia; order Monotremata; family Ornithorhynchidae; genus Ornithorhynchus; species Ornithorhynchus anatinus. The sequence goes on along the minus strand of NC_041737.1, from coordinate 23,796,014 downwards.
CTCAGACTCTCTTTTCTGGTGTGAAAAATCACATCATGGTCCAGTGGAATAGTTTTATCATGAGTACAGCTGCAATTACTGTTCCCCTTATGACACTGCTGGTAGTTGCTTCTGAGAGATGTCTGCAGGACACATTTTTTTGAGGCATTTCATAGAGCAATTCCCTGATGGAAACAAGAAAAGCAGAATATGAAAGAGTGAGTTCAATAAAGTCTAGCTTTCTCCGGAGTCCAACAGGAAAAGTAAGTCCAAAAGGACTGTCTTCCTTTTGAAAACCAAAAAGCTCTTATAAGTTGTAGTGATGTCTGTGCCCTTTTTATTTGTTTCTGATAGTTGTTTTCCAGTGGATTGTGTGTTTTTAGAAGTTGTTATATTAGGGCATGCCCTTTAGTTTTCACCACAATGATGACCTGTAAAAGGTGTTTTTGTGGTGTCTGCCTTTGGGTGTCTTATCTCAGAGCCTCGGCAAAGCTGAAATTTAATGGGAGGGATGAAAATGATGATATTATGTGAAAAACATAACTGAGTTTATGCACAGCCAAGCTTCATGAGTGTGGAACACATTTCATCATCATGTGGTGGACTGTTGGATTTGACTGAATCAAAATGCCTGTAGAAGAAAAAATAATTTTAAATGATTTTAAAATTTAAGATGAAAGAATAATTTCACTAAAAGCATGTGATCTTGTGTTCCTAATATTTATTGAAAAAAATTAAAACAAGCTTCTAAAATGTACACTTACTATGCCTTTGAAATATTTGAAAACCAGTATTTCAATGTTAATATGTTATTTAATTTACTTTAAAAACAGAGGGAATTGATCATGTAGATTAGAAACAGATCAACTCTAGCATCCAAAGGTATTAAGGGAAGGAAGGATTCAGAGAGAGTGAAACTGAGTCTGAAAGAGTTCTTGGGAAAGGGAAAAAAATCAGAGAAAATGGAAAAACATTCAGCATGTGAATTCTATTCTATTTGTTGCCTAATTAATGCATGAGTAATCAGTCATTCAGTGGTATTCATTAAGTGCTTACTGTGTGTATGGCACCATACTAAGCATTTGGGAAGTACAACATAACAGAACTAGGAGATGTATTCTCCATCAATAGGACCGAGTCATTTATTAAAAGCATATTCAGACCTTTAACTTTTGAGTTTTTCTGAGGTCTGAGTCAGAAAGACTCAGAAGTGTGTCTGGGAGACACATTTAGCTGAGAATTTGAGAGAGAGGGAAGGAGCCAACCCTGAGAAGAACTTGGATAAACACTGAATGCTCTTTTAGCTGTTCCAAGGGCATTGGTTTGAGAATCAAGGAATTGTAGGTCATGCAAAGGGGCTAGTAGGTGGGGTGCTCCAATCCTGGATATCCCTGGAAGGAAGAACTAGACAGCTATAGGACCCAGGGGGCATTATTAGGGATCCAGGCTATCTTAGGTAATAATAATAATAATAATAATAATAATAATGGCATTTGTAAAGTGCTTACTATGTGCACAGCACTATTCTAAGCACTAGGGAGGATACAAGGTGATCAGGTTGTTCCACATGGGGCTCACAGTCTTAATGCCCATTTTACAGACAAGGTAACTGAGGCACAGAGAAGTTAAGTGACTTGCCCAAAGTCACACAGCTGACAAGCAGCAGATCTGGGATTTGAACCCATGCCCTCTGACTCCCAAGCACGTGCTCTTTCCACTGAGCCATGCTGCTTCTGAAGGTGACACCATAGCTTATTTATTTAGGTTTTAACATTTCTAGAATTTTCCAACCTGACTACTTAAAAATTTCCATTGATTGCCTATTTCTCTCCACACCAAGCAGAAACTCCTGACCATTGGTCGTCAAGCACACATTCATTCATTCATTTATTCATTCATTCAATCATATTTATTGAGTGCTTACTGTGTGCAGAGCACTGTACTAAGCTCTTGGAAAGTATAATTGAGCAGCAAGTAGAGAAAATCCCTGCCCACAGCAGGCTCACAGCCTAGAAGTGGGGAGACAGATATCAAAGCAAGTAAACAGGCATCAATATAAATAAATAGAATTATAGATTTATACACATCATTAATATAAATAAATAGAATTACAAATAAATATATATACATATATATATATATATACAAGTGCTGTGGGGTGTGGGGTAGAGCAAAGGGAGTGAGTTGGCAATGGGGAGGGGAGGGAGAACTAAGGAAAAGGGAGATTTAGTCTGGGGAAGACCTCCTGGAGGAGGTGAGCTCTCAGTAGGGCTTTGAAGGGGGCAAGAGAGCTAGTTTGGCAGATGTGAGGAGGGAGGGCATTCCAGGCCAGAGGTAGGACATGGGCCAAGGGTTGACGGCTGGACAGGTGAGAACGAGGCACAGTGAGTAGGTTAGCACCAGAGGAGTGGAGTGTGTGGGCTGGAATGTAGAGAGAAGGGAGGTGAGGTAAGAAAGGTCAAGGTGATGGAAAGCTTTGAAGTCAAGTGTGTGGAGTTTTTGCTTGGTTATGTTGGTGGGTAGGAAACCACTAGAGATTTTTGAGGAGGTGGGTGGTGACAAGCCCAGAACTTTTCTGTAGAAAGATAAGCTGGGCAGCAGAGTGAAGTATAGACTGAAGTGGGGAGAGACAGGAGGTTGGGAGTTCAGAAAGGATGCTGATGCAGTAATCCAGTCGGGTTAGGTTAAGTGATTGTACTAATGTGGTAATGGTTTGGATGGAGAGGAAGGGAGGATCTTGGCTATTAAAAGACGGATCACGCAATCAAATCTCTACCTCCTTCTAGTTCACTGTATTTCTCCACTACATTCCAGCTTCACATTTCGTTCCTCTCAAGTTTAACTTCTCATTGTGCCTCATTCTCATTTCTTTCACCAGTGACTTCATGCTCACTCCTTTCCTCTTCTTTCTGTAACTCCAAATTCAATTACATCTGGCAGAATACTGCTCTCTCCGATCTTCAGAGTCCTGCACAAGTCACATTTATTCCAAAATACTTTTCCCAATTAATAGCTCATCTCCCCACACTAGATCCCCCTAATTTCTCCTTCACCATTATGCTAAGCCTCCCCTTCCCACTGCTGCAGGTCTTGTGTACACATCTTTATATATTTTTGTCTGTTTCCCCCCACTTCTAGACCTTGAGCCCATTGTTGGGTAAGGATTGTCTCTATCTGTTGCCAAATTGTACTTTCCAAGCACTTAGTACAGTGCTTTGCACACAGTAAGTGCTCAATAAACACGACTGACTGAATGAATGAATATTGCTGCTTCCCCCTACTGATAATTTATTTTTCTTCCTGACTCCCCACTAGACTATTACACAGCTTGAGAACAGGGAGAAGCAGTGTAGCGTAGTTGATAGAACACAGGCCTGGGAGTCAGAAGGACCTGGGTTCTAATTCCGGATCTTCCAACTGTCTGCTAAGTGACCTTGAGCAAGTCACTTAACTTATCTGGGCCTCAGTTACCTCATCTGTAAAATGGGGATTAAGACTGTGAGCCCCACGTGGGACAGAAATTGCATCCAACCTGATTAACCTGTATCTACCACAGTGCTCATAACAGTGCTTGGCACTTAGAAAGCATTTATCAAGTACCATAATTATTATTACTAATTCCATTGTACTTTCCAAAACACTTTCTGGATTTCTGTACACACCATAGCCTCTTACTAAATATGATTGATTAGTGAAAACCCACATTTAGTTTGGAGCAGATAATTTAACAGTGCTCTCCTTGAAGCTTTTCTCCTCCTGCTCTGGTTAGTGACATTTCCTTTCTTTTCTTAGCCACTGTGCAGAGTGCATAATGATGCTTCATTTTGATTGGACCAAAGAGCTCTAAAGAGGTTAGTTATTTCCTCCGCATTATATTGCTAAGGCTCTCTCAATCTTAAAGGATTGCAGTGAGACCAGTAATTTTACTTGACTGGCTCATATATCCTCATAATATCCACCCTCAATTTGGAGAACGTCCTCTGATATGCTGAATGTGGAAAAAAAACAGGTGCGGTATTGACAGTGTTGAGATTATTTTTCACATATTTCAAACAAAACTGAGAGAGAGTGTATACTTAAAACGGAAATTTTTAGATGGATAGATTCACATTATTCAGTTGTTTTATGCAGTTGGTCTTACTGGTTCAAAGATGTCTAAACCATAGACATCCTAAAAATGAAATGTGAACAGATCTTCTTAATAGCAAATTGCCTAAATCCTCGTGGAGTTAGCTATACTGCACTTATCTTTTACTTGACAAAATTATTCCCATTATTAAGGATTTTAATTGTTAGTAATATAATATCATCTATCAAGTACTTGCAATTAGCACAGCATTGATCTGAATTCTGGGGAAAAATCAAAGATATTGATTCAGCCATGAGGCATAATTCTTCATATACAGATTGTGGGGAGAAGATAGCAGGGAAACAACGACTTCACAGAAAAACACACCAGCTGTCTAAAAGAAGTGGAATCACCTCCTTTTCCTGTGGGTTGTGAGGCTACTCCCTTACAGTGCTGGTGGTAGGGAGAGAAAATGGGTTCCCTCTCAATCTCAGGGCTCTAATGTTAGAGAAACTCCAGGCTGTTTAGTCCTTGCTTTTACCGGCCCATAATTCTTGTCCCATTATCTTTATTTCTGCTTCAGTTTAATCAGTCAATGGTATTTATTGAGTGATCACTTACTGCAATGCAGAGCACTCTCCTTAACACTTGGGAAAGTACAATACAATAGAGTTAGTAGACACCTCCCTGGCCACAAGGAGGTTATAGTCTACAGGAGGAAACAGACCCTAAAATAAATTACAGACAGTGGAAGTAGTAGTGTATAAGATATACACGTGTTATGGGGCAGGGGTGAGTATCAAAGGGTTTAAGGGGTACATAGATAAATGTAGATCATGACAGAAACATGTGAAGCAGCATGGAAAGACCATGGGCTTTGGAGTCAAAGATCATGGGTTCTAATCTTTGCTCCACCTCTTATCAACTGTGTGACTTTGGGTAAATCACTTAACTTCTCTGTGCCTCAGTTACCTCACTGTAAAATGGGGATTAAGATTGTGAGCCCCACGTGGAGCTTTTGCTAATTGTAAGTACTTGATAAATTATATTACTAACAATTAAAATCCTTAATAATGGGAATAATTTTGTCAAGTAAAAGCCCCCAGCACTTTGGCTCATAGTAAGTGCTTAACAAATACTATCATCATCATTATTATTATTATTAAATATAGAGGAACAGAAAGAAGATAGTGGATAAAGAAAATGACAATTTTGTCCAGGGAAGATCTCTTGGAGGAGATGTGCTTTTATAAAGGTTTTGAAAGTAGGGAGAGAAGCAAATTTCTGTATATGAGGGGAGCAGGAGTTCCAGGCCAGAGGAAGGATAGGGTAAGGGTAAGGGGTCAGTGGTAGGATCGACAAGATTGAGATAAGAGCAAAGGTTGGCATTAGAGGAGTAAAGAGTGCAGTTTAGTTTGTTTAGCAGGATATAAGTGAGGTAACAATATAATAATAACAATAATAATAACAATAATAATAATAATAAATAATGATATTTGTTAAGTGCTTACTATGTGCTGAGCACTCTACTTAAGCATATCTCTTTTCCTTTCCTGCTATGTTTATCACTTGAGGAATAGGGAGTTAAAAGCTAGAAGGCAGACAAGAGTCTAGCACATTAACAAGTGCACACAAGAATTGGTTACCAAGTCCATTCACGGCCAAAGTGACAGCAGCAGAATCCTGATGCTATGCTGAACCAGTAGCCCTCCAGGATAGCCAGCTCCTCTCAGGATTCCAGCTGAACCTGTCCAATTTGGGGAAGACCCTAGAAGATTCCTCGGTCAGAAGCTTTAACCGCTAATGGAGTTAACTCAGCAGCCATTCCCCTGGTCCCGGCAATCACAGTGAGATCCGGTTCAGACTTGGAGGGGGTGGATTTTTAAATTTAAGTAATTACACAAATTTCATCTTTATATACTATATTTCAGATCCCAAATGAAGAAAGAGCTATACTATTCTACTGTTTGCTCCTTTGAAAAGACTAGGAACAGACAGTCACCCGTCGTCTTTGACTTTGTGGCATTTCCATCTAGATACCACCTAGAGAATCTAATCCATTATGTTTAGCATGATGATTAAAAACAAAAAGTCCTGCAGGCAAAAGGAAAAAGTTGAACTTTACTAATAAGTAATTTAAATAAATGCATTACCTTTTATATTAATGCAATTTAACCTTTTAGGTAAAGTCTTCTAGTCCATTAGGGAAAAATATTTAAATGATTAATATAACTAAGCATTACATGGGTACACTGAATTTAAAGAACATTACTACCAATGCAGAACATTGCTACCAATTAATTCTCTAACAACAACAAAAAGTGCTATTTTGCTCTATCTCTTATTAAAGACCTGTGTTGATAATTATCTTTTCTCTCTCTAAAAGTTAAAAAGACCAATTTTCCATACTATTTCCTCTTCTCACACAATTTTCTAACATCACATCATTTTTTGTACAGTATTCAAGTCATCATTTTTAACTTTTTTAAAAAAAAAACAGTCCTTAAAATGGAGGGAGGAAAGAAGAAATGGAGATGTTTGGTTAGCTTACCATTTCTTTGGGTATTTTTAAAGACATTTAAGATTGCCTTTAAAATCTGTCATGCCAGCCAAACCAATCAGAGAGAAGGGTTGGGGAGGAAATAGTGAGGCAGGCAGGTGGATAAAGAAGATATTCGGTGCTTAGATCAGTATTTGGCACTTAAAGCTTAACAAATACCATTATTATTATATTTAGACATTTTGGAGGTGAGAAGGAAGTCAACTGTGTACCCTGGAGAACAGGGCACTGGGAAAGTCTTTCTATCCACTCTGGACAGGAATGGGGCCCAGGAAGGAATCAGAGAGGAAACTGGATTAAAGTTAGAGGTTTGTAGTGCAAGGGCTTGGACTCCAGAAGAGTGAGGCTTCTACTCCTGAAGGGGAGAAAGGAAACCCTCTGGTCAAATAACTTAGAGAGAATGAGACTGGAAGCTGGAATGTCCTGAGATAAGAGGGAAAAGGACTAGAGGAACATGAGTCTCAAGCATCTATCGGGAAGTACATCTTGTCCTTGGTGGAAAAAGAGTTAGATCTAGGGAAAGGTGGTTTGAATCAGATTTGTGTTCATTGTTAGCTTGTTAAAAAACTTTTCAATACTGTAGAGATCTCAGGATTTGGTAACAGTGGTAGTGGCTGGAGAAGAAGCTCTAGGTTCTGGGAAACACATGGACTGGGGAGCCACAGGCTTGAGAGTGCTTTATCCATGAGCTTCCTTTAGCCAGTCCTAGGAAGGGGGTGGTAGGCTAGTGCCTGATGGCCCCTCTCTGCCTTTAGGTACATTTGGGTAGCAGCATAGGTAGCCACAATAGAGATGCAGGGATTTAGAAAGCACTGAGCAGAATGCCCCCAAACCTACATTAGAAGTGAATGTGACTCTGTGAAATCTTTTGATCAGGACTGAAGGCTGAGAACACCCAGTAATGACACAATTACACACACAATATTAACCAGTGTTGATGATCAAATCTCTCATAGTAAATGACAATGAAACTTGATCCAGTCAGAAGGACTAGAGGACCACGACTGCAAAATAATTTATTACAGTATCACACTCCCTCCTGCCTGACAATCATGTTCCCTCAGGGGCAGTGGATGCAACAATAGGTGTTTAGTTGTGAAGTTAACTATTTTAAAATTAAATTAGCAAGCCGCCTTTGTTCAAGACCTATTGAATACCTATTCAGGAGAAGATATTGTTCACAAATCTCCCTGCAATTTATATTGATACTCCCATTGCAAAGGCAGTAGTTAAGATACTTAGTCTGATGCTTCAAAAAAGCGACTTATCAAGGATGGAACAAAAGTGTAAAAATGTGTTAACAGAGAAAGACCGGAGTAGAAAAGACGTGTTCACAGGAGAAGTGTTAACAGGCCAATCTCTGACTTTTGGAATATTATATATATATACACAAACATATATAATGATGGTATTTGTTGAGCACTTACTGTGTACAAAGCACTGTTCAAAGCACTGGGGTAGATACAGGATAATCAAGTTGTTCCTCATGGGGCTCACACTCTGAATCCTCATTTTACAGATGAGATAATTGAGGCACAGAGAAGTTAAGTGACTTGCCCAAGGTCACATGGCAGACAGGTGGCAAGGCTGGGCTTAGAATTTATGTCCTCTAACTCCCAAGCCCATGCTCTTTCCACTAAGGCACACTGCTTCTCTATATGAAATATACAGTTGTAAGCATTCTATCCAAGAAAAAAGGTTTTGGAAGTGTTTTTGTAATTTTTTTGTTCTTTTCATTTCAAAGCTTACATTTTATGGTCTAGTTCATTTTGTACTGTGATAATATTGTGCTCCGTCTAAAACTCCAATATCATCAAACATGAAGTTTCCTTGACTGAATTTGTCATTTTAAGCAAAATTTTATTGATACACCCCCCTGTGGAAAGGAAGACCAAGTAATCGCAAACCCATGAAAGAACACAACTGCACCCCTTCACAGGTTTGTGGAGTAGGAGGGACTGCTCTCTTCCCCTTCAAGCCACACAAAAATGCATATGGAGCTCTGCATGGGAGCCAAACTAACAGCCAAGACCAGTGAAAAAAATTACAGACCATGAAGTTAGAGGATCTGGGTTCTAATCCTAGGTGTGCCTCTGTCCAGTGTGTGACCTTGGGTAAGACACCTAATGAGAAGCAGTGTGTCTTAATGGATAGAAAACAGGCTTAGAAGTAAGAAGGACCTGTATTTCAATCCTGGCTCTATCACTTACATGCTGTGTGACCTTGGACAAGTTACTTCACTTCTCTATGCTTCAGTCACCTCATCTGTAAAATGGATATTAAGACTGTAAGCCCCATGTGGGCATGGACTGTGTCCAACATGATTAACCTGTAGCTATCCAGTGCTTAGTAGAGTGCCTGGCCCATAGTAAACACTTAACAGATACCATAAAAAAAGCAAAAAAACCCAAAAAACACATCTGTGCTTCAGTGTACTCATCTGAGGCATGAGGACTGATTACTTATTCCCCTCACCACTTAGGTTGGGAACCCCATGTGGAATAGGGACTGTGGTGGATCCAAATAATCATACTTCCCCCCTTCAAAGGCCTAAAAGGCCTTCCCAGACTAAGCTCCCCTTTTCTTCTGCTCCCCCTCTCCTCCCCATTGCCCCAACTCTCTCCTTTGCTCTACCCCCCCACCCTATAGCACTTGTGTATATATATACATATTTATAATTCTACTTGTTTAGAGTAATGATGTGTTTATATCTATAATTCTATTTATTGATATTGAGGCTATTGATGCCTGTTTACTTGTTTTGATGCTTGTACCCCTCCTTCTTGACTGAGAGCCCATTGTGGGCAGGGATTGTCTCTATTTGTGGCTAAATTGTACTTTCCAAGTGCTTAGTACAGTGCTTTGCACACAGTAAGTGCTCAATAAGTATGACTGAATGAATGAATCCAATTATCTTGTATCTACCTTAGTGTTTAGTATGATAGATGGCACATGGTAAGTGCTTAACAAATGCTATATAATACATTAGGTGACAGCCATTACTCTTTCTTTAGGATGACTTTCTTGCATTGCTTTTCAAGTCAGGAATATGAATTTTTGAAGGGGGCGAGAGAAGTGATTAATTGATTAAGTTTATTGGTAACTTCTTACATAGTTGTAGGATCTTGACCTTCATATGAATCATGGGCAAATAAGCAAGATTAAGAAGGGTAAGTAAACGACATTATTATTAGGTTGATCATAAATTCTGATATAGTCAGGCTAGTTTATCCCATATTCTGGGAGAATTTCCTGGACAATTATAGTAAAATATACAAGTGACCCGAAATCTGATTAATATTATTGTGATGTTTGTCAAGGGCTCATTATGTGCCAAGTACTGTACTAAGCACTAGGTGAGATACAAAGTCATCAGGTTGGGTACAGTTTCTGTCCCACAGTGGGTTCTCAGTCTAAGGGATAGTAAAAACAGAAATGATCCTTATTTCTCAGATGAGAACACTAAGGCCCAGAGAAATGAAATAATTTGCCCTGGATCACACATCAGATAAGTGGCAGAGCCAGGACTGAAATCTAGATTCTCCAACTTCATAGACCATACTCTTTCTACTAGGCCACGCTACTTCTCTAGGCTGTGATACTTCTGAATGTCCAGCATAACTGAACAATTTTTCTGGTTCTGACTTTTACTGGCTCTCTCTCACTTTGAATGACTGTGTTGCCAAATCTCAACTGGACGAAGTTCAGTATATATTAAGTTTAGGTCACACCATATTCTGACACTGGTATCAGAGGTGACCTAGGGAACTGCGTAGTTTTAATTTGTCTCTATGGATATGTAGCTTTAATTTGTCTCTATGGATACACTACAAGAATGAATGCAGATGGAAGTGGGGTGTTCTGGGAGAGGTGTGTCTATGGAGTCCCTATGAGTCAGAGATGTCTTGACAGCATAAGACAAGACAATGTTCAGAGCACTGTACTAAGTGCTTGGGAGACTACAAGACAGCAGAATTAGCAGGCAAATTTCCTGTGCAAAACTTTCCCAGCAATCAAGAACATCACTTGAATCAACCTCAGATTTAAATGAGAGAAAGTTTCCCATTGATTGAAATGGATGGTATTTTGAAAAGGAGTTAGATTAAAGAGAATATGTAAATGGAGGGTGTTGGAATTCTGACAGAGAGTTTTCAGTACTTTTCTTAAAATGCTGTATGATCCCAATAAGCTGCTAATCTCCCAGCTCCCGGGCATCATTGCCAACATTCCCATTCCTCATGGAACTCATGAATACTCTGGATTTACCACAAGGGTTTAGGTCAGCATGGTGGCATCCACTTCAGGATTCTTGTTCTACTACTTCCTTCTGTAATTTCCTTCTGCCATCTCTCGATATTCCCTGAAGAGGGCTAAGGGTTCAGGGGATTGCAAGGAGATGAAGAGCAAGTGAGAGTCAAGTACCATTCAATCAGAGGTAAAAAAATATCTAGTTAAGTATAGCATGTGCTATCTGAACTGACTGCAAAATATACCTTCATGAAGACAGTATAACTAAATTCTGAAAGTTTGGATGCTTGGGATCTTACATATGAAGAAAATTTATAGTATTGACTTCACTAGCTACCATGAGCATGAAGGGTCAGAAACACATTTTAGAAATTAATTTCAGTGACTTATTGTGAAGCGTATTTACATTGTGCACAAATTGATCTAATTTATATGTGTTTTTCATTTTAATCAATCAATGGCAAAAAAACATGTCATTTTCTGATGTATGGCTTCATTATGATGTAATTATCATTTCTGAGAAATAGTATTAGGAAAGTTCTGTAGTAATAGACTAAAAAACTCAGATTGAAATGCACCACCATCTTAGAAACAATCACTTTATTCTTCACTTTGTTAGGAGTTATGCACTGTCACATCACAATTATTTTTTAATGATATTGGTAAGAAATGAAATATTAGATTATACTTATGAATAAAATCCTACCATATATGTCTGGACCATTTTTGTTTAAATAAAAGCCTGCTTTAATAATGATTTTCAATGGAAAAGATTACATTTGCAACAATTCAAATGCGAAATGGTAAAATCAAGAACACTGTAAAAATTACCTGTAAGGCAATAGCCTTTGTATTAGAAAAAGGGAGAAATGCTATCATAAAACTGAATAATTCACCTGATCCAAACCTATCACCTGTATTTGGGAGAAGATAGGTTTTAAGCAAAGTGAACTTCTCCATTTCCAACAGTGACAGCAGCACTGATACCTTCTCACATACTGGGATTAAATGTCTATCCTTATTGTTTATAGGTATTCTATATTTGATTCAATGGGCACTTACTCAACCTACATTCACTAGCAACAGGAAAATACACATTTTGAAGTAAAATTAAGCTTCCTCAAATACCAGCCTAAATACAACTAGATTTTTTTCTTTCTCCTGACATAAAAATTGCTTCTGTAGAGTTGCTATAAATGCAGTTGCCTCGACTGCTGGATTTCATTAATTATTGGGGAAAATGAAATCTGTTCAAGTACAGACTAACTTCAGTTACTGTACAGTGATAAGGCATATGTCCCTGCACAGGAAGAGAAAATTAGAGAGTAGCAGAACACCTGAAATAGCCCCTGTTGGACTTTTGACTTTGGGAGTTATAGGATTTATAGCTGCTTTAATGAGCTTGCTGTCTCTGTCCTGCAGAGAAACAGCAGCATCCTGTGGCCGGTTCATCTCATTCTGGTTGTGTTTTCACAAACTGCAGGTAACTTTCAGAATGTTTTTGCCTTCACAGCATTCTTTCTCCACCTAATGGGAAAACTAAGAATTGAAGACAGCATTCCCACAGTTCATATTTTGGCATGGGTTAATAAGAAACACGGGGTTTTATTTTTGTTTTGTTCTTTACAGTTAGGATCATTACATTGTGTATCACAAGCATGTTTGAGTGCTAAGAATGTGTTTTGTCTGATGGAGTTCAAGAAGAGGTCCTTTGCTGTTGGAAAAATTAATTTTCACAAGTTTGTAACACTGTCTTTATCTTAAGAAGCGATCCAGTTGACTGGCTGAGATCAGTCTGTAGACTGGGAGCTCCTTGTAGGCAGGATTGCAAATACCAATTATATTCTATCGTACTTTCCCACAATTAGTTCAGAGCTGTTCACACAGTAAATGCTTAGTAAATACCATTGATCGTTCCTAGTTCTAGAGTGGACCCTCAAAGTCCAAGGAAGATTCTCCTGCTTCTTGCTTCCTTGGGAACAGCTAAGGTTCCAGGGATGTCCCTTCACCTTCTATCTATTCTGTGACTTGAGAATACAGAGGAGGTCAACAAGACCCAGCTCTATTATCGATATGACTCAGTTTTTCCTGTGCTTTCAGAACTAGACATCACTGACCCCTCTCTTTATGAAGGCCTCTCAATTGTAAGGTCCACGGAACAGCTGAGGAATGGGGTTCTTAGACCTGGTATTCATTCAGAGGTAAATCTTCCGCAGGAACATATTGAGCAGGATCAGTCCATATCCTGTTCTTGGCTTCTTAGTGGGAATTACTTCCAGGCCTTTTTCCCAGGGGTTGAGATCCACCTTTAATGAGAATATTGTACATCCTACTCCTCTCCCAATGCTTAATGAGGTGGTGAGAATTTTGCTTAAGGAAATAAGTGAAGGTAGCACAGTAGCGGTTATTTTACTTTTATGTTGAGCTTTGGCTTTGATCATAACAGTAATAACAACAATAATAATAATATTTAAGTTTTTACTACATGCCAAGCACTGTATTTAGAGCTGGGGTTGATAGAAGTCAGTCATGTCAGATATAGGCCCCGTCCGACATGGGGCTCAAAACCTAGGGGAGAGAAGGACAATATTGAATCCCCATATTATGTATGAGGAAATGAAGCCCAGAGAAGTTAATGGCCCACCCAAGGTCACACAACAAACAATTGACAGAGTCAGGATTAGAACCCAGGTCTTCCGACTTCCAGACCGGTGATCTTTTCACTAGAACACACTGCTTTATTGTGCTTTTAAAAATGATCACCCCTTAAGAATAGCTTAGAGAGCTCACATGTTTTCCTTAATAAAAGTGTGATGTGAAAAGAAATGCCTCAATCTACAAAGAAACATTCCCCTGAGATGTATATTCTCCAATCCCTTAGGATTCCTATGTCTGTTCTGTTGTCTGCATTAATAATGTACCCTGTCCTTTCAGTCTTATGTAGAGATAAGCCTAGCAGTGCTGCCTAAACAACAGTTGTGCTGTTTGTGAACTGACTCCATCCCTCACCAGATTTTAAAGCATACCGCTCTTCTGCCTGTGGCTGCTAAAGCTGCCAGAATCTTCCTTTCGGTCAGTCAGAGAGAGGTACATTTTGGAAGATGAGTAGAGGGAGACTATCCTAATTTTCTTGCCTCCCTATGAGAATCTGTTGCTAAGGCCATCCTTGATATGAAGAAGGAATTGTCAAGAATCTGTACTGAACTGTAGTTAATTTCAGAAAATGTCACATCTTCCCAGTGGAACAGAAATGTTCATGTCTTGTTATTTTTAATGTGCAAATTCCTTTCTGTCTACCTCACATATCAGCTGCCTCTCAAGATGAACAGAACATACCAATCCTAACATGACAATATCTTTGATATTTTAGCAATATCAGAGTAAAAAGAAGCAACACTGCTATTAGTGATATTAATTATATATAGCTGTCCTTTGTTTTCAGAGATGCTGCTATTGGCAATGAAGTATTAACTATTACTGCCAGTAGGCTGACAAAGAAACAACATGCCAAGTGGCACTCCCTCCTATATTATTGGTATGCCAAGACAGCTCCTTGCTGTGCTGTTGTGTTTATTCCATGCAGGGCTAGTTTATTTCTTGGATACTAATTCTAACCTAAGAGAAGCTTTTGCTGGTAGAGAACAATCCCTCTCCCAATTTCTTCTTTCCAGACAGGTCTGTGTGATGCAGTGATCTCCTAGCAGGCCACTAAATCAATCAATTGTATGTACTGAATGCTTACGGTGTACAAAGCACTGTACTAAGCACTTGGAAGAGTACATCATAATAGAGATGGTAGATACGTTGCCTGCCCACAACAGTCTCTGCTATGATGCATTTTTGGAGGTTGAACCATTTGCTCACCAGCACTGAAGCAATGCTCATGGGGAAATAGCTTTGCAAGGTGACACACGTAAGGATAATGGATGAAAGAGAGATATTCAACCACTGCTGTGTGGTGAAGTGAAAGGACGGGGTGGTTGCACATGCATGAGGATAGAATGAGACTAAAGGCTTAGTAAAAGTATAGAGAAGTAAAGACAATGGAATGGTATTTCTGTACATATTTTCACTTAATAATAATAATATTTGATAATTATATTTGTTAAACACTTGTTAATCAAGTTGGACAAAGTCCCTGTCCCACTCAGGGCTCACAGCCTAAGTAGGAAGAAGAGCAAGTGTTGAAACCTATTTTTACCGATGAGGAAGCTGAGGCACAGAGACATGAAATGATTTACCAAGATCACACATAGGGAAAGTGGCTGAGGTGGGTTTAGAACTGAAGTACTCTGACTTCCAGGCCAGGGGTCTTTCCATAAGGCCACACTGCTCCTCAAAACTTATAAACAAATTTCATCACAAACAAATAAACCTTCAGAATGTATATTTCTTTGCAAACCCATAACTGGATATACTCAGAGGAACATTTCAAATAAATGTTCCCTTTTTGATTTTTTTAAAAAATGTACTTATTTTCTTCTTCCCTATCCTCTCCTAGTTGCTATCAGATGTGTTTTTGTAAAGAAAAATGTTGTTTTCACTGCCTTGTTTAAAAAGATAGTATTGTAAATAAAAATTTCAATATGTTTTAATGGTACCCACATGGATATTCAGAAGGCTGGAGAATGAATTACTGGTGCACTGCTGTGTTCAATTAAGGTTTATGTGGAGTGATATTAATGGGCAGAAGTCAAGGATTGTTTGGAATCTAATTTTGGAAGCAAAATGAGAGAGATGCATACAAATGACTCTTTGTATAAAGAAGTGGCAGAGTTGTTTATGACTGCCCCATTCCTGGCAATGCCATACTGCAGAGTCTAGTGGCAGATTCTATTATGGTCTAGTGGATAATGTTTTGGACTCCAACGACCGCTTTAGCAGCAGCAATAAAAAGACTAACAGGTTCTTGATGGTGAGGAATCATATGAAATTGGTTTTCTTGTGCAATTCAGCACAGAAAAGGAAGAAAGAAACGTCAGGCTTCCCACAAGCATCGATACAAACATCCATAGGATTTAGCATCCATCAATATCACATGTGATATGTAACTGTATATGCATGTATATAAATACACATACACATAGGTATATCTTTTACAATCCCACCAGTAACACCCACTTTCATCCTTTACATTGTTGTCTATGCTACAGTCATATCAGTATTGAAACACAAATTTAACCCTCTGTGTGCACAATAAACTCCCCTTTAAACTCATTTTTCCACCCCATGTTCTTTGATTACCAAGTCTACCTATCTGGGAACTGGTCTCCCATATAAAGTTACAGGTGATTGATCCATGAAATACTCTCCAATTCACCCTTACTGAGGAGTTATAATCTAATATTCTTGTTGCCTTATGAATGCAGAAAGGCTTTCTTAATATGTTTGGCAATTCCGGGTACCGTTTATGATGATTTTGGGGATACTTAGTGACTTCCATGCTACAGCATTATTTATGCTTCTTGTTTGTAAGTAATGTTCCAACAGGTATCATTGAAGTGATTACGAATCCTCAAGTTAATAGGTTCTTAACCTTAGAGGCACTTGGAATGATTAGGGAAGTAGGGGATTTGGGGTGCATTAATAGAGTCTGAATCAGAGGTAGAGTGTAGAAGGTGTATGGAAACAACAATAAGAGATTATCCTCAAAAATTGCAGAGACAGGCAACGGTAAAATAAGGGGAAAGCATGACCATAAAAGATCAGATTAAGAATATATTCAGTGGGGAAAGAAAACCAAAGAAAACTTAATGATAATAACTTAGTAACTTGTTCAAAGACTGTGAAGAACACATGAGGAGAGGGATGGGGGCATTAAAAAATCACTGTGTGTGACTAGGAACACCCAGGAATTTCCAGGAGAGACAACAGAGGGAAGGAAACCAATCTTGGGGGTGAAACAGGGAGGAGCATGGGATGTTAGAGGGAGTTAGAGAAACAGCATGGCCTAATGGATAGACCCTTCTGTGGCCTGGGAGTCTGAAAGAAGTTTAATTCTGGCTACTCTATTTGTCAGCTATGTGACCTTGGACAAGTCTCTTAGCTTCTCTGTGCATCAGTAATCTCATCTGTAAAATGGGCATTAATTCTATGTACCCCATGTGGGACATGGACTGTAACTAACCTAATTGTTTGTCTACCCCAGCACTTAGTATAGTGCCTGGCACATAGTAAGCACTTAGAAAATACATATGAAAAGAGTAAAAGCAATATGCTGTACTGCAGACCAGAGTCTACCGGTTGGTTTGCAGGTATATGATTGATTGACACAAACAACTGCATGCAGTAAATCATCTTGCTTCAGTCCTTCTGGCATACTGTTTCAATCTTTAGGTATTAATGAACCTGGGGATGGTTGTGGCTCTTGTGGATTCTCTTTCAGGGACCTCCAGGGGTACGTGATCAGCAATAGATATACATATTCTCAATTCCCTGGTTTGTCATGCTCACTTTGGAGTGTTCTTTTTTCAGAAAGGACCATACTATTTTGTGCATCATTGGGGAGGGCATAGTCACTACAGCTTCTGCAGAGGGACAAGGACACAAGAAACCTTAGCCTCAGTGAGGTAGAAGTCAGGTGTAAAGAACATGGCTTCAGTCCAGAGTTTTTTCAGAAATATTTATGGGGCTGTAACAGAGAACATTGCCAGGTGCCATTATGTGAGCTCCCTGAAAATAGCACAAGATTTATGCACCTAGCACAATGTTGCTATCTCAGAGGTTTGTAACCTTGTGCTATTTTTGCCTACTGCCTTTGGTCAAAACAAATTAGGTGTATGAAAAAGACTTCAGAAGTCCAAGAAGAAATCTTATACATTTAAGGTAGGAATAGACATGATTATGAGCCAAAAGGATAAAATCAATGTCCCATCTAATTAAAGTTATTTTAATTTAGTGTGTTATTGTATTTGGGCCACACAAATCTTAGTTACCTCATGTTTTCCAGAGTACAGAAAATTTCACTGGACCATTCCTACTTTTAAGTAGACTTTTGTCAAAGTTCCTGGATGAAGAAAAAAAAAATTGAAAGAGGGAGAGAAGAGGGAAGAGAGAGAGAGGAATAGAGGAGAAAGAAAACTATTATTTCCTTTTCCTTTCTCCATATATTTGCCTTTATATGGCTTTCACTTGCTGAAAGTTGGCTACAAGTAGCTTAAGATCTTGAAGTTTGTTCCACATGTGTACATAGTTGAATATGCTTTTATATGTTCCCATACTACAATTAAGCTGTTAAAATGAACAATCATATTTGCAGTCTAACGTTTACTGAGTTTCAGGCACTAAACCAAATGTGCAGCTTCGTAGTTGTTTTTTTTTCCAGGACATTACAGACTATGGCAGACCATAGATGTTTAAATACTATTCATTATTCTGATTCTTGTTTTAAAATTAACATATTTATATAAACAGAGGGGGATGTGCAGAGGCTCAGCAGTATTATTTGCTGGAGATGATTGTTTCTTAATTAAAATTGCTTCCTGAAGGAGGTAGAATTCGAGGAAACTTTTAACAGAGGAAGCATGACCAGATGCCCCCATTCTCAGTGGGTTGGTTTCCATTGCATCAACTGCCAGAAGGCCAGCAGGACTAACAGATGTCCCATTGTGGCATCAACAGTGAGGATTCAGGGAAGTTGGTGGAAATTTGGAGCTGAACTTCAGCAGCAGCAGCAAGTTAGAGCAGCCTCAGCAGCAGGATCATGTAAGTTATTGTAGCTGATGTGGGAAGCAGCTGTTTTTGCCCACTCTCCAGAGTTCACAGCTCTGTTTTTCATCGCTGTGAGTCCCAAAATAGGGCTATATCCCAGGTAGCCATGGCCATTAATCTGGGAAGCCAGTGGCAGTATTTGCTTCTCTGAATTGCTTCTGTTTCTTATGTTTTTCTATTGTTTCCATTTGGCTCCACACAGGGCAAGTTGGCATATGGGTTTGTGTGCTTCTGTGGGTAAATATATCTGTGTGAGCATGCTTCTGTGAGTTGGGTCTGTAGGTGTGTTGTGAATGTGTCTGCCTGACTGTTTCTCCTGCCCATATATGTATTTGGTTTTGCCTCCTTGACCCTTTCAGGGTGAATTTCTACTTATCTCTTGTTTTGTTTCCATATCCCTTCTCTTTCTTTGTCCTCCTCTATTCAGCTGGGGACTGTCTTGGACTGGGTTCTTCTTCTGGACACCTCCTCATTTGAAGCCCCATCTTCTGCAAGCCTTTCCCTTCTTTTCCCCTCTTCACTTTCATCCATATACCACTTGAGCCTGAAAACATTGGAGAACCTTAATTTAAGGTTAAGGATGGTGACATGGACAATGATTGGTACCAGATGGAGAATAGAATAGACCATTTTGCGGGAGGTTACATTCTGTTTGAATGTGACAAGAAAACAAGAACAAAGTGATAGTCCAGAGTTTTCCAAAGTATTTGTTAGCCAATGGCATCCAAGTACATTTCAGTACGATCAGTATAAAAATTTTCTAAACAGAGTAAAAATGAGCAAAATTATTATAAATTGAAACCAAGACTATTTCTTATCTCTACAACTAGATGTCTTGTCATTTGTTTCTCTCTTCTGGAAGTCAGAATAGTAGGAAGTTGCATTGGATTATTTTTTCAACTAGGAACTTAATGTCAAAGGGCACATCAGATTTGTTTCACCTGTCACTGATCTACTTAATGTTTGAATTGCTTGAGCCATATGTAAAAACATTTTACTTCCATAGGACATTTCAGATAATGATTTCAAAAGACAAAAATGATGTTTCTATTTTAGATTCATTTTAAAAATATGCTCATCTTTAAATCCTCAGGGGTAACACAAAAAATATGCTACAGTAATAGTTGGGTCTGGAAGTTTGACTCTAACCAAGCCTAGAGGAATAGAAAGAATAATTAGCCAGTTACCATACTGGAAAGTACTGGACATTTCCTAGTCCTGGGGTCTTTAAAGCAAACTACCCCTTCATGTAGGGCCCCATTAAAGTTGAAGTCTAAGAATGAAAAAAAAAACTGCTGTTGTCCAAGCATTTGAGTTCTTTCGTGCATTTCTCCTGCAATCTGTCTTACAACATGTGCTGCTGAACACAGGAAGACCAAAATGAATTGACAGAGGGTGCAGAGCTCAACCCTAACCATCAGCCCTATTGGAAATGCAACATAAGTGCATGTCCTGCTGAAGACAGGTTATAGATTTCCTCTTAACTATTCTTACCTGAATAATGCTAACCAAAATGGCAAGGGGCAGAAAAAGAGCAATACTGTATTTATGTAGATAAGTGTGGAAGTGTTCAGGGGATTCTCTCTTAGTGACACTCACATTTATAGATGGAATATCATCCATTGGTGAGCATATTTGAACTTAAGGAAAACTGCATATTTAATAAATATCAATAATTTGACAAATACTCTTTTTAGTGTGGATAACTGGGAAAGACCACACAGTCATGCAAATATTAAAAAAATAATAATATCAACCTATTAGAAACATGGATATTCAGAAATATGCAAAACCTGCCTTTAAATCAACATAGGTTTTAGAACATATGATTTTTTTCATTTATGTGCTCTAATATTTTCGGGATACATTCTCACATCAAGATAGACTGATTAAATGCCCCAATATTACTAAAGAAATGCACCTTTTCTCTTCCCTTGAAACTTACATCATAATCACAGAGTGGTGTGTGTTTGTGTGTGTGTTCTTCAGATAATGTCTCAGGATTTCAGATTTTCTCCACATCTCTGAAGATGCTGATTGTACCTTTCACAGTGGTTGCTTAAGACAATGTGTTCTTTAGTGCCCTATTCTCCTGTTGAGCATGGGAGTAAACTTGGGGTTGGACTTTGAGGATGTGGGGAGTTAGAGACAACCAATGATTGGATGGAATAATTAGGGAGAGGGAGGGAAAGAGAGCCCTCTTCCTTCACCTTACCACTGCTTCAAGAAATTATTTTGCCCTCCCCGGGATCTTGGATTGGGCCAGAGGTTCCTCATCTTCTCTAATCTTGGATTCTGGGAAGTTGAGCCAAATTCCTGCATTATCTCCAGTCTGTCAAGACATCTTGGGAATCTTTCAGGGATAAGGTGGGTCAGGGCATTAGAACTTTACTGGTGGTTATTTAAACCCCATGGGGCCACACTGGGGTTGTGCCACTTCTGGGTTCAGAGTTCCAGGATGCTGCCTCTAATTCTAGGGACAGAGGCTCAAACAATAGACAGCACAGACTAGGAGAACTGAACCCAGTGCTGCTCAAGATATGGCAGTGGTTTCAGAGTCTTAACTCTCATTACCCTTGCAGGTGGGTGGTATAAACTATCCTGCCTGAGAGATATTTCCAATTTCTCATCACCCTTCTTGGCAGGGTGGGAAACTGTCATCTGCCAGTTTTAGAGGATCTTGAGGTAAGAGTGGTGTATGGCCTGGTCAAGGAGCTGAATGAGGGTGAGAGAAATCCCTGTTGCAGTAGCAGTGAAAGAGATGACACAACAGGGTGGATGGGAGAAATTCTTCATATGACAGAACAGAGTTACAGGTCCTGGACTGCCAATAGGAGTCATTGGAGTCAATGAAGCCAGAATTTTAGAGGGTTTTTTGATGTCTGCTCAGCTAATCCAAAATACTATGGAGGAAAAGTGCTAAAGTCAAGCTACCTGGGAGAGATACTGCTCAGCCCTCATGCCATCTGGGTCTGACAGCTTTGACTGGGCGGGATGAAGTCATAGCAACAGTATCCATATCCAACATTGGGAAAGCTATGGCTGTAGCTGAGGCTATTGGAATCTGAATGCCAAGGAGTCTGAATGCCAAGACTGCTGTTTAAGCCACACTATTCTCTTCTCCATTTGGTGCCAATCATTGCCCATATCTTTTCTTGTTTCTTAATGTTTTCGTTTAACCCTTCCTTATGTTTTTGTTACCATACGTTCCCTTTTTTTTGCAGATTGCAATTTCCTTGGTGGTCAGAGAAACTATCTTAATGATAATAATAATAATTATGTAATTTGTTAAGCACCTACTAAGTGACAGGCACTGTACTAGGTGCTGGAATGAATACAAATTGGGTTGGACACAGTCCCTGTCCCACATGGGGCTCACAATCTCAAGCCTAATTTTACAGATGAAGATTCTCATCTTATTCTAATACTAATATTTTTTCCAGTGCTTAGTACAATGTTTTGCACTTGGTAAGTGGTCAGTAAATACTACTGAATGGAGGGATGACTGAAAGCAAGCAATCAAATTAAGTCAAATTTCATTCAAGGCACTCTGTGTGCCAACACAGCCTGCCAAAGACTACCCTGTTCACCTCCATGAGGAAAAGGCCAGAAAGGTCCCTGAAATATGCTACCTCACTCATATCAGGTTCCCTGCAAGACTCTGTTTAGTGGGTTTCTATCTAGCAGTGCTCAGGCTGACTGGTTTGAATGTAGGCATTAGGGGTGAGGTTGCTCTCTTCGACTGGAGGTCTTGGGACATATGGTGCCAGAGAGATAAAATCAAAAGTAGCAACAGGATTGTGAAGCAGCATGGACTAGTGGATAAAGTATGGGCTAGAGTCAGAAGGATTTGGGTTCTTATCCCAGTTCTGCCAAATGCTTGCTGTGTGACCTTAAGCAAGTCACTTAACTTCTCTAGGCCTCAGTTCTCTCAACTGTAAAGAGGGAATACCTGTTCTCCCTCCTACGCAGACTGTGAGCTCTATGTGGGACAGAGACTCTGTCTGACCTAATCAACTTGTTCATACCCCAAGGTTTAGACAACTGTTTGACACTCCAGCTATTCCCAGCCAACCATGGAACCTGCACAGAGGAGCAATACTCTTTTAACAGTCTCAAGTAAACAGTGTTAACAAAGCCCCAGTTACTTGGATCAAAATAGAGGCTAAGAACATGGAGGACCTAGACCTGGAAGTTTATGTTTAAATGTCATAGTATAAATCTTCTCTTATAAGGCCATTATTAACATTCATTCTATTTTTCAGAGCTTAATAGCAAATTGGAAGCACTAGTAATTGAACCAAATAGTTTTAAGTGAGTACATGTACACTGTCATCTATTATAAAGAGATTGTAGAAATCTATTTTCATTGTATTTTTATTTGCTTATGTTCTCTCTATCTGTTTTTGAAGCATTAAACTATTTTGAATAGAAGCTTCAACTACCGATCAAACAATAGGGTAGGGTTGAGAGGTTCTTTAGTACTGCTCAGACTTGTGTTTCCCATGCCTATCTTTAATTTGAAAATTGGCATTGCAAGCTCTTGCTTTACAGGTGGATAATAGCCTGGCAAGTGTGTGAACCCATTCACTGCCCCTGGGAAAATGTCGAAGTGAAAATGCTCGACACAGGCAAAATAGTATATAAGCATAAAGAGTAAAATACTCTGACATAGATAGTGAAGCACAGCAGGCTGGTGGTGCCACAGGTCAAAGACTGGCAGGTTGCCTCCTGACACCTGAGAAAATAACAAGCATTTCTCCCTGGTAGCAGGAATATTATAAATTAAGTGAAGGGAAGGTACCAAGATGCTTTCCCCTAACAAAATGATTAGGTAGGGTTTAACAATAATATGACAGTATGAGCATCATATGAAATAGCAAGAGTCCAACCATGCAGCATTAAATTCAGGAGGTAATTAATTTATAATTCAAGCAGCTCCTCAACCTAGAGAAGAAGAAAAAGATACAAACAAAATGGACATTTTCAAACTGTCTTGAAAATTTTACATTTATGCTATAAAAAAGCAGTTTCACATTTCTGTAACCATTAGCAGTTTCTAAATAATCATATGACCTTTGTATTATGAAAACAATATTACCATAGACCACTTTATCGAGATATTAGCTAATAAATATAAAGTAAATAATCAATTTTAGGAAGAAAAGGAAGGATGGAACATAGGTGAAGATGACTTTAGAATTTTGTGCTATGATGACAGATCAAAAGACATTGTTGCAATGTGATACTTGAAAACTATAATTAGGGGGTGCTAGACTGTGATGGCTATCTTCACCTGCATCCAGTAAACCTCACTGCTCTGGATATCCTGGAGTGTTGGGTCATTCTCCAGATATCTATGCCAGGATAAGTTGTAGCTTTTTTGGATTCTCTTTCAGGAACCCAGAGAAGAGAATATTGTCAAAAGGTGCACTCATCAGCAACATTGCCCAGTGGAAAGAATTCAGCAATAACTGGTCAGGTCCATCACTAAAGCTAATTAGTGATTTTCTACTCTATTATTCCAGAATAACATCCTGAATCAAATTTTGAACAAGAATTTTTGATGCACTTTTGTGTGTGCCCAGGATGAATGCTGAATAAAGCCAGTCCTTGATAACCAATGATAACAACTCAGTCCATATATGTAACAAGTTAGGCTTGTTAGCCCAAGACAAAGTATACACAGATACTTCAGCCCTATGACAGTTGTCCTTTGATAGTAGATTAAAGAGTCCTCTGTGAAACATCTTTTCAACAGTGGAGAGCAGTAAGATTCCATGATAGTGTTCCTCAGGAAACATTTCCCACTTTCTTTAGTCAATCAATTGTATTTATTGAACACATACTGGGTGCAGAGTATGTTTCTAAGTGCTTGGGAGTCGGACACTTATGTTCCCTGCCTAAAATGAGGTTACCGTCTAGAGGGGGGTAGACAGACACTAATATAAATTAATAAATTATAATATGCACATAAGTGAGATAACTAATGGGAGCAAATCCAAGTACAAGGGCGACAGAGAAGGGCGTGGGAGAAGAGGAAATGAGGCCTTAGGCAAGGAAGACTTCTTGGAGGAGATGTGTCTTCAATAAGGCACTGAAGGTAGGGAGAGTGATTTTCTGTCAGATATGAAGAGGCAGGGTGTTCCAGGCTAGAGGCAGGACTTGGGAGAAAGGTTGGCAGTGTTATAGATGATCTCAAGGTACAGTGAATAGTTTGGAATTAGAGGAATGATGTGTGCCAGCTCAGTTGAAGTAGGAGAGTAGTGAGGTAAGGTAGGAAGGGACAAGGTGGTTGAGTGCTTTAAAGTTCATGGTGAGAAGTTTCTATTTGTTGCAGAGGTGGATGGGCAACCACTGAAGATTCTTGAGGAGTGGGGAAACATGGACTGAATGTTTTTGGAGAAAAATGATCTGGGTAGCAGATTGAAATATGGGCTAGAGTGGCGATGGACAGGAGTCAGGGAGGTCAGCAAGGAGGCTGATAGTAGTGACATTATTGATATGCGTTATTCTGCATTTGTGTATTTGTGTGGGTTACATAGATGTATGCAATCTTTTCTGTGATTTTTAATAAGTGCAAGGATCTTATAATTTCAATTCTTATACAAGTTCCCCAAGAATCTCATACAGTATCTGCACACCATGGAGATCAGTAGATAGAGATGGTATTAAATAGCTAATGGTAGAAAGAGATTAAGCACTCCCAATAAGGAAAAATTGAGCAGGCCACTGCAATCACATTTTGGAGCATTTAATTGCAGTAGCTGGGCAAATTCCTTGGATTGAGCAAGAGGGTTTCACGATAGTAGTCCTTTGCCCAGTGCAGTATATTTTCCCAGTTTTGGAAAATTTCCTACTTTAGTAAAGAATCAGCTGTTTTCCTAAATTATAGCTTTATCAATTGCTTCTCTTATGTGCAGTGGATAAGAATGGAGACAGGTAAGAGAGAGCCATCTAAAGGAAAGCCTGCAACCAATAGACTGGAAAGTTTGTTTTAAGAGGGAGATAACGGGTTGAGGTTTGGAGGAAAGGAGAAATGTATTCCAGTGGAAATTTAGAGTGTAAAAAGGCTTAAAGCAAAGCTCTGGTTGAAAGAATAATAATAAGGTTCACTTCAATCAGTCAATTCATCAATGGTATTAATTGAGCACATACAGCATGGAGAGTAGTGCATTAAGGCCTGGTAGAGTTGGTAGACACAATAACTTACAGATATATACATAAGTGCTGTGGGGTTGAGGGAAGGTTCAAAAGTCACAGATCTATGTGCTCTGTAAGAATTAGGAGTATTTCAGAAGCCACCCAGAAGTACTGGAGAAGAAGCCAGAACAGTGAAAGTGGTTGCAGGTGATCTGCACGTAGTGCAGTTTCAAAGTGAAATGATATGACCAGTTGTGTGTAAGCAGTCAAAGAGGGGATAGATAACAATAATTGTAGCATTTGTTGTTTGCCATGTAATGTGCTGTCTTCTAAATTATGGGGTAGATATAAGGTAATCATATGACACCTTCCCTCTCCCACATAAGGCTTATAGTCTAAGTGCTCCCACTTAAAGCAGAGATTGAATCCCCATTTTACAGATGTGGAAAATGAGGCACAGATAATTTCATTGACTTGCCCAAGGTCACACAGCAGACAAATGGCAGAGCTGGGATTAGAACCCAGGTCCTCTGACTTCCGGGCTAGTGCTCTTTCTACTAGGCCATGCTGAAAGAATAAAACCACTAAAGAGTCTGTTAAAATAGTCCATCTATGAAATGGTGAGAATTTGTATGAAGGTGGTGGCAGTAAAAGTGGAAAAGAAAATGTGAAAATACATTAAGTACTTTGGAGAAAGAATTGGGCAGGATTTAGAGACATGTAAGTGCATACTGAAGAGATTAAAAAAGGTATTGTTGTGGTGATTGAGCTTTTCATTAAAGTAAGGCCAGGGAGAAAATAGTTACCAGTTTGTAAGTGGAGGGGAAGAAAGTACACATTGATGAATTGGTTGTGGTATTCCTTTTGACTTATAGATCCCTATATTCATCTTAGTGGACCAGTCTCCTAGACTTGTTCCTTGGCCATACATAAACTCACTTAGAGCATCCTATCATTAGGTTTCACACTGTGCAGAAGCTTACAGTAAAGCTTTAGTTGATAGGATAATAAATAATAAGGATCACAAGTTAGGAGTATTTCAAGAGCAGCCCAGAAATACTGGACCAGAAGTCAGAGCACTGAAAGTTGTTGCAGAAGATGATTTGTATACAGTGTCAAAAATATCAAGCAGCATGACCTAACAGCACAGGCCTGGGAATCAGAAGCCCTAGGTTCTAATTCCAGCTTTATTTTGTCTGCCGTTTGACCTTGGGCAAGTCACCGGGCCTCAGTTTCCTCAACTATACACTGGGAATTCAGTACCTGTTCTCCCTTCTTCTTAGACTGTGAGGTCCAAGTGGGACAAGCATTTCCCACAAAATCAACACAATCAGTTCTGAGCTCCCCAAAGTCACCCCTCCGCCTCTCCCCTCCCCCCCACCAACCCTCTCCCCTACTTTCCCATCCTTCCCTGCAGTATCCTCAGAGGAGATCTCCTCCCTCCTAGCAAGTGCCACCCCCTCCACCTGCGCCTCAGACCTCATTCCCTCTCACCTTATTAAAACCATCGCCCCTGCCCTCCTCCCTTCCTTAACTTCTATTTTTAACCACTCAATCTCCAATGGCTCCTTCCCCGCTGCCTTCAAACGTCTCCCCCATCCTAAAAAAACCCGCTCTTGATCCCACTTCCCCCTCCAGTTATCGCCCTATCTCCCTACTACCCTTCCTTTCCAAAATCCTAGAACGAGTCATCTACAATCGATGCTTAGAATTCCTTAACTCCCATTCTCTCCTAGACCCCCTCCAATCTGGCTTCCGTCCCCTCCACTCTACCGAGACTGCTCTCTCTAAGGTCACCCATGACCTCCTTCTTGCCAAATCCAATGGCTCCTACTCCATTCTGATCCTCCTTGACCTCTCTGCTGCCTTTGACACTGTCGACCATCCCCTCCTCCTCCATACCTTATCTCACCTTGGCTTCACGGACTCCGTCCTCTCCTGGTTCTCCTCTTACCTCTCTGGCCGGTCATTCTCGGTCTCCTTCGCTGGTGCCTCCTCCCCCTCCCATCCTTTAACTGTTGGAGTTCCTCAAGGGTCAGTTCTTGGCCCTCTTCCGTTCTCCATTTACACTCACTCCCTCGGTGAACTCATTCGCTCTCACGGCTTTGACTACCATCTCTATGCAGATGACACACAGATATACATCTCCGCCCCTGTCCTCTCCCCCTCCCTTCAGGCTCGCATCTCCTCCTGCCTCCAGGACGTCTCCACCTGGATGTCGGCCCGCCACCTAAAACTCAACATGAGCAAGACTGAGCTCCTCATCTTCCCTCCCAAACCCGGTCCTCTCCCAGACTTCTCTATACCCGTGGATGGCACGACCATCCTTCCCGTCTCTCAGGCCCGCAATCTCGGTGTCATCCTTGACTCGTCTCTCTCGTTCACCCCACACATCCTATCCGTTACCAAGACCTGCCGGTTTCACCTTTACAATATCGCCAAGATCCGCCCTTTCCTCTCCACCCAAACGGCTACCTTACTGTTACGGGCTCTCGTTATATCCCGGCTAGACTACTGTGTCAGCCTTCTCTCTGACCTCCCTTCCCCCTCTCTCGCCCCACTCCAGTCTATTCTTCATTCTGCTGCCTGGCTCATCTTCCTGCAGAAACGATCTGGGCATGTCACTCCCCTTTTTAAACAACTCCAGTGGTTGCCTATCAACCTCCGCTCCAAACAAAAACTCCTCACTCTAGGCTTCAAGGCTCTATATCACCTTGCCCCTTCCTACCTCTCCTCCCTTCTCTCTTTCTACCGCCCACCCCGCATGCTCCGCTCCTCCGCTGCCCACCTCCTCACCATCCCTCGGTCTCGCCTATCCCTCCGTCGACCCCTGGGCCACATCCTCCCGCGGTCCTGGAACGCCCTCCCTCCTCACCTCCACCAAACTGATTCTCTTTCCCTCTTCAAAACCCTACTTAAAACTAACCTCCTCCAAGAGGCCTTCCCAGACTGAGCTCCTCTTCTCCCTCTACTCCCTCTACCACCTCCCCCTTCACCTCTCCGCAGCTAAACCCTCTTTACCCCTTTCCCTCTGCTTCTCCCCCTCCCCCTTCCCATCCCCTCAGCACTGTACTCGTCCGCTCAACTGTATATATTTCCATTACCCTATTTATTTTGTTAATGAATTGTACATTGCCTTGATTCTATTTAGTTGCCATTGTTTTTACGAGATGTTCTTCCCCTTGACTCTATTTATTGCCATTGTTCTTGTCTGTCTGTCTCCCCCGATTAGACTGAAGCCCGTCAAATGGCAGGGACTGTCTCTATCTGTTGCCGACTTGTTCATTCCAAGCGCTTAGTACAGTGCTCTGCACATAGTAAGCGCTCAATAAATACTATTGAATGAATGAATGAATGAATGAATGAATGAAAAGCATTGTGTCCGACCTACCACAGCACTTAGAACACTACTCAACACATACATAGTAAGCACTTAAGTACAAATAAAATTAAATTTAAAGTAACTAAAATAAGGCAATTATTTGAAAATAATGTCTACATTTTCTGACTTAAAGATCAGAGAAGTATCACAATCTCCAGTCATTAAGAGTTCATGACAAATGCTACTGAACTGTTAGACAGGTATCCATGATAAACTCTGAGGTATTGCCAAAAAATTAAATACATTAAGTCCGGAAGAACTTACTTTAGGGGATTGTAAAGAATCGTTTTTTGAGTTTTTTTGTTTTTTTTTTTTTTAGAAAAGGCTAGACAATCATTTGAGAGGATTAGATCATTTAAATGCTTCTATGCTGCTGCTACAAGCTTGACCAAATCATTTAGAAGTGCCCTCCTGTTCTCTGCTCTTTGATTTTATGTTCTCTGAGTCTGTGACAAAGTACTCTTTTAAATGCAGGCTGGGTCTTGGAATGAAGGGAACTGGAAGGTAAAGGAAAAAAGGATTAATCAAGAAAAAGGAAAAAAAAATGGCTTTTGCTCTTCAAATCTGCAAATAGAGTGTAAAAGAATAAAGCAGTATTTTAGGAGAATAGAAGTATTGAGATAAAAGGAAAGCATGTCTAACCTTTCTGCAGATTAGAATGATAACAGGCAATGCAACACATTAGAAATGAGGCTTAATGGCTGCTGAAAAGATACTGAATTTGTCTTATCTATATAATGGCAAGGGCAAATAGTTTCAGCAAAGGCTCAACACTCATGGAAAAAGGCAGATCTCATGAGGATCTTTCCTCCATTCCTGTAATTAAGCCTGAATTCAAACAGCCATGTTGGCTTGTACTAATGTGGATTAAATGTACATACTGCCCAGAGAAAAGCATGCAATCATTATTTATGTTCATTTGGATTATCTGCCAAATTATTTGTTTTTTTTTCTATAAATACTTCCTCCCTTAGTTTAGCAGGTAGCAAAGGGGACTGGAACCAAAGATTACTTGGGAATTCAACAGTTAGGAGCATTGCAGATGTTTAATATTGAACTCACTTTTTCATTCTTTCATTCAATCTTATTTATTGAGTGCTTACTGTGTGCAGAGCACTTAAGCGCTTGGAGAGTACAATTCGGCAATAAGTAGAGACAATATCTACTCAACAATAAGCTCGCAGTCTAGAAGGGTGGAGACAGACAAAAAAACCCTCTGTGGTCTTCTGATCATTGAACACCTCTATTCTCCCAGTACTACACAAGTGCAACTATGGTCATTCTCTTTCTCATTCATATCTCACATTTAATCAACAAATCAGTGGTAAACTGTATTGACTGAGTGCCTACAATATGCAGAGCACTGTACTAGTTACATGAGGGAGTCAGATAAATTATAAAACAGAGGACAATCTAATTGGGAAGATAAATACATTAGGTCAATGGAAGCTCATGAGTTAAGTATAGAAGAACAGAGGAAAAAATTGCAAGCTCTCAACAAAGAATAAAGGAATGAATACATACACAAGTAATAACCAAAGGCATAAGGAAATATGGGCATGCTGCAGATTCACACTGAGGTGGTGGGGGATTAAATTGGGTAGGATGGAGGTGTTATTTTCAAAGTGCTTTGAGTCATGGTTTGGAGATCCTGGCAAAAAACATGTTCCGGGAGGTGAACGGGGTTTAGAAAGCAGAGCATGTGAGCTCTGATGTACTGAGAGAAAAGCAAGTAGAAATGAAGGAGCCAGTGAAAGGCAAGTACTGAAATGAATACTCAAGAGCTTTTGTTTTCTGTCAGAGGAACTGGGAATAATTGGAAATGCTTGAAGGGGGGACAAGTGCTCTGATAAAGTGTTTTAGGAAGGTTATTCTAGTAGTGTATGCAGAATTGACTGGATATAGAGCAGAGAAGCCTGAGGCAGAGAGCTCAGTAATGGTCCTTTCTTCAGCAATCCAACTGGATGGCAATTAAACCCTCAACAGGTTAGTGGTTTTAAGGGTTGAGAGAATGGGGTAACACATAACACTGAGAAGTTTTGTCTGGACTTTGTGACTGTAAGAAATGATGTCATCACGTTTATCACCAAATCTAGTAATTTTTCTTCTGTAACATTTCAAAACTTCAACAATTATTCTCCACTGTCACAGCCCCTACTGTAATATGAAACATTATCCTTATTCCTGACTAATAACAATAATGATAATTATGGTAATAATAATGATGATAATATTTGTTAAGAACTTACTATACCCTAAGAACCATATTAAACACTGGACTAGATTCAGGATGCTTAGATTGGAGCTAATTTCTGGTCCACAAAAGGCTCACAGTCTAAGTAGGAGGTAGAACAGGTATTAAATCCCCATTTTACAGATGAGGAATTGAGACACAGAGAAGTAAAGTGACTTATTGGAGGTCATGCAGCAGACAAATGTCAACTCAGGTCTTGTGACTCCCAAGCCTCAGATCTTTCCCTAGGCCATGGTGAACTACTACAACAGCCTTCTTCCTTTATTCTCTGTAGCCTCCAGAAGCCCAGAGCAACTTTATTAAACACCAGGTGGATCCCATATCTCCCCTCCTCCAAAGTCTTTTGTATCTCAGTATCTTCCTCATATATCAGTAAATCTCCTGTGTGGAAGGCATATTCTTCTTCAACTACAGCCAGAGTAATTTTGGGGAGATAAATTTGCAGAGGCAATTTTTGGGTAGTGGTGTCTACGCATTTCCCTTGTAATCCCCTCCCACATAAAATTTCATCTTTTCCTCTTCCCTCCAACTGTGGGGCTTCCCATGAGCAATAGTTATCTTTTAAGTGAATGGAAATGGGAGCAGTCATGTGAGAACAGACTTTATCTCTTCAGCACCTCCAAGGTGGGTGGCTTTGTCAGACCGGTGGGAAGTGAGATGTAGGGTTCCAAAAAGGGGAACCATTATATCCATTAAGGCTGACATCACTTCTACTGCTGCAATAACTTTCTGTTTCTCTATAGGACTCAGGGTCCAGGAGCCAAGCTCAGGTTCCCACTTGGGTATTCCCAGGGCAGAACAAATGCCCAGTGAAGACCAGGGACAACTTAACAGGCAGCCAATGTGGGTGACCTAGTCATCCACTGACAACCCTGCCTAACACCAAATCTCTCCCTGACTCCCTCTGCTTTACCCAAAACCAGGTGGCTACCCCATCCAAATATAACACAAAAATACCACCTCTTCACATCTGTTACATAAGCCTATAACCCACATGCCTATGGTCTTTAGTTGTAACTATCAAAGGCAAACTTTTTAATATGCCTGCATTTCACTTTGCTCTCTACAAAATAGAACTAGGACAGCAATTTGCATCCAGTTCCTAGCCTTCTTGCTTTGATATGGGTAGTTTTCTTGGATCTCTGATTTTTCCCATAGATGTTTTGGCACTATTTTATTAAATACAACTGTTCATGTCTGCCTTGTTACATATCTTCTATGTCATCCCTAGAAGACACTCAATCCTAGTTCCAAAGACAGAATGTTAGGCAGAGAACAGAAAAGGCAGATGGTTAGTACATAATGATAATCTTAAATTATATTATTTATCTTATTATTGACTAATATGAGGGCTATATTTAGCTACTTTTTCCCATAAGGGCTTGGTGAGAATTAATGATAATTTTAAACTTTTTTACAAGATGATCAAGTTTATAGGAGAGAAAAAAACATTACAATCAGCATACCACAGGCACAGTAATAATAATTCTTAGGGCATTCACCCAAATACTTTGTTTTCTCACTGCAAACCTAGTAGTAATTTTAATAAGCATGCTGACTGTTCTATATTCAGTTTAGGTTCTTTCTCAATGAGTGTGTATATTAGCTGTAGCATTGAGGACTAAGGTAAAGCACAGAAGATTCTGTAATCATTTTACACAGCCTGGAGTTACTTAACCTATTCTGTCAAGACACTAAAATCCCAGCTGAGCTGCAGTGGAAAAACAACTTGCCACATCAGCAGGAGTGCAAGATTCCAGCTCTTGGGAACATTCTATAATTCTTGCTTGAACAACCTGAAACAGCACAAATTTCTGCATAAGTAAAATGTGTAGGCAAAGCAGATGCTATAATGATCTCCACTTATTAAAGAAAAAGAGCCATCACCCCAGGAAAATTTAAATTGAATATCATTCTGTCTGCTTTTCTCAAACTGTCATAGCTTTATGATCAAAGAAAGTATATCCAGTACTGTATTCCTGTTTTCATTTCACATTTTGGTTAGCACACTGTTAAGAAATTAGAAAGTGTACAGCCAACCAAGTGTGTCTGTTTGGATCCAGAATACTGGATGTTAAAGGATGCTGTGGTGTCAAAGAATCCTATAGGCTCAGAGGTTTTTTATGAGCATATGCCTGTGCTCATGTAAACAATGCCAGATAACAAAAAAACTACAGGCCACCTTTAGTTTATTGTGAGGTTTTGTGAGAAGGAGGGCCCTGTGTTTTAGAAGAACTGGTGTATACCAATAAGGCATAATTATCTACTCAGTTAGTAGGGAGATTGAACTGCCTTTGACAATCTCTTCTTGTTCACCCACAGTCGAATGAAAGCTGAGGGAGAAGCAACATGTTATTGGCCTTGGTCACTGTTCCTGTTCCCCAGCTCAGCTCTAGCTCCCTGGCTTGGCTCCTTCCCTACCAGCCAGAGGAGCAAGGGACAGGAGGTTATGATCAGGCAAGAGAGACAAGGAAATCCAAATGTGTTCCTTTCTCAAACGATCACAGTGATTCCCTTCACAGAAACTGAAAAATCTCAGGTGCTATAATGGGAAATGGGAGGCTGGGGAATGAATCTATTAATGGATTTATTGAGCTCTTACTTTGTGCAGAGCACTGAACTAAACAATTAGGAGAGTACATTTTACTTGGTAGGCATGATTCCTGCCTATAAGGAGCTTACAAATAGAATTGGGGTGGCCTGGGATCAATGGGACCCAGGGGAAGTATATAAGGATCAGAAAACTTCCCCAATTCGGTATCAGAAGTATTTTCAGGTCAGTACTTGGTGTTGAAAGTGAATTATCACTATTATTACAATCTACAGAAGCAGGATGGCCTAATGGAATAAGCAGGGTATGGGAGTCAGAAAACCTGAGTTTGGATTCTGATTCCACTATTTACTTGCCTGTTGTATTATGTTGGGCAAATTGCTTAATAATAATGTTGGTATTTGTTAAGCGCTTACTATGTGCCGAGCACTGTTCTAAGCGCTGGGGTAGACACAAGGGAATCAGGTTGTCCCACGTGGGGCTCACAGTCTTAATCCCCATTTTACAGATGAGGGAACTGAGGCACCGAGAAGTTAAGTGACTTGCCCAAAGTCACACAGCTGACAAATGGCCGAGCCGGGATTTGAACCCATGACCTCTGACTCCAAAGCCCGTGCTCTTTCCACTGAGCCACGCCCTGTGCTTCTATATCTATGAAATGGGGATTAAATATCTATTTTCTCACCGCTTTTTTTCCCAATCTCTTAGATTATGAGCCCAATTTAGAAAAAGACAGTGACAAATCTGATTATCCATATTTATTCCAAGACTTAGTATATTGTTTCACACACAGTAAGGGCTTAAAAATACCACACTTACCGTTCCTTAGTTCAGTGTTCTAAAATGTCACTGTTCTAAAGTCCTCCTCCATCCACACAATGTTCCTGCAAGGGAAGGGAGTTGGGTTCCCCACGGGTGGAAGGTGAGGTTTTGGGAGGTCAGACTAGCCTAGTGCCTGTGGGGCTTCTCTCCATTCCTTCCGCCCTGGTAATTTCCATTCCGTCTGGGGCAAAAGTGGTGGTGGTGGCCCGAAGGTCTCAAGCAAGTCAGACATGATGGCTGGGCTTCAAGCCACTCTTCTCCTTATTCCAGCCTCAGCACAATAGCACAGCATTGTCTCTGTGCTGCTGCCACTCCAGCCATAATGGATCATGTATATGACACGTTACCATGAAATGAACAGCCCCCATACCCAATAACTCATTTTTGCATTAGTTTCCCCAGATGGACCATGATTGGCTGGGATGAAAGGGTGCAGGTCATATTGCGCTTACCATTTAAACAATAATCAGTTCCATTAAGCAGGCTCTCAGTCCTGAAGTCTTAAGATGAAAACTTGATTTTTGTTCTCGATATCAGGTTCTATCATTATCGTCATCATCAAGTCTGTGTGTAAGCACTGAACTAGGCACGTAGGAAAGAGTGAAAACTGAAATCTCTCACTTAGAGAATTTATATATTGGTAAGGCAGACAAGCAAACCAGATTGCCAAATATATACAATATGAAATTAGATCCAAATGATAAAAAAACACAAGCATGCAACATATCATGATTGACTGATTAGGATAAGGAATATATAAGCATGTTCAAAAGCAGTGGGAAAGAAGCCGTTGAAATGCAATTTTACTTTTCTCAAATAAATATATACCTGACATATAACACTTTACCTTACAAAAATTTATTTCTGTGTTGGTAACAGACTTCTAACAAGTATGATGTTTCTGGGTGTTCTTATACCTGAACCCAGGAAAAAAGCAGCCCCTCAAGTCAGTATAGGAGCTACAGGATTCCAGTCAGCCTCCACTGCATCCTATTAAAGCCCTCCAGTTTTTCCATTCTTCTCATCTGAGTTTTGGGGGTGTTCTATGCTGTGTAATCCAAGTCCTTGTACCTCTTTCGTTGCCAACACCCTTTGACTGAAGCCTGGATGTGTCCCCAAAGTCAAAGGGATCACTGAGGACTAGCCTACCAACCCCATCCTGTGGCTAGCTTCAGGAAATGTGCAGAAAAAGTGCTCCTTGCCCTTCCCATGGCTCCATAGGTCACGTATCTCCCTGGCATATGCAACTTCTCCTTCTGTTCCGGCGACAGATGGGCACCAAATCTGAAATCTCTTGCTTAATAATTTAATAATTTTTAACAAGATTTATATTAAAACAAATCCGGTTCAAACTGCCTTTCCCTGGATCTAATAATTTTCCCTGCCAGGCCCTATTTATTTACCTGTAGAGGTCCCACATTCCTGTTCTCCTGGTCATTCCCACTGTTCCCTAAGAACATTCCAAGTTTTAGTTTCAGAGCATTCCAAGTTTCAGTTTCACCCTCTCTTAGTTGTTTGGAAGAAGGGTCTCTTGGTTTCCTTTTTCCTGCCAAAGAGTATGAGTCTTACTTGTCAGAAGTCCTACCTCTGGACCGTGAACCCTAACCCTAATCCGGGATTTTCACCAGTCCTTCCCTGTGCCCTGGTTCTCTCCAGGTTCCACAGCATGAGCGTTCTTTGTTCTGTTCTCCCAGTAGACCTCACCTGAAGATAGCCGAGGTTCTCCTTCCTCATCTACCTGTCTTCTCTACAACCTCCCAAATTTTTCTCTCTGACTGGCTCCCTTATACTCAGGGAAAGACTGACTCTCCTGGCTTCCTCCTTCTTCTATGTTTAGGGGCCAGTGGAAATGATCATACATGTTCATTAAAACTTGATCTAAAGTTCAGCAGGGGTCTGAATTAAAGATAGCATAAAGAAATGGACTTTGGAATTACATAACCTAGAAAATAAACCCTTCTAATTAGCCTCAACTTAAAATATATGAACTCAATTTCATCTGTTTTTACAAGTATATTACAAAAAATCAGGAATTTAAAAAATGAAAAGTATGTGCTTTTTACTATGAACTGGTTATAAAGTTTCTTCAAATCTAGAATGACATCATTTGTTTCTTTGGATGATTTGAACATTTTAGGGGCAGCATTGGGACGGTATTATGAGCATAGATTAATGATCCAATATCTGGAAGACCATTTAGAATTGGTTTATGATTTAATGTATCATACTGTGTTTATTTGTCCATTGATAAAGTTTATGGCTCATAAATCATCCCACAGCAATAAGCAAAACTATCTTTAGATGTTTAACTTTAGTGAAATAAATGTACAAAACTTCAAATATACAAGAATACTTCAATTAAATATTGAGATCCATTTAATGTCTCTTGGTACTTCTTAATTTAGCAGGTAGTCCTTGTCCAGAGAAACACAAAGGAAACAATTTAAGGTTACCAAACCCTGACTACTTTAAACTTAGAAAATGATATCTAACAGGAGCATGCCGCCCAGAGATGACCTACCATCATTTTTCTAATGCCTGGGGGCTTCCTGATTGTTGTATCCACATCATTCCTTACCGTCACTGTTGGTTCTCCAAGGGAGCAGAATGGGAGTAGAATCTAATCTCCACTCCATTTAGAAGAGGTGGAAACTAGAGACAATTTAGACGAAGAAGGGTCCTGCCTGGAATCTTGAGCATCTTGAGACTTCTAGAAATGATGTGTTGATTTTCTTTTCAGTGTTGTTGTTCTTGAATTAATAATCATCATCAGAAGAAGAATATTTTTAAGAGCATACACTTTTAAGGGCCAGACACTGTACTGTGAGGAGTGGTACAAGTAGTTGAATTGAACAAAGTCCCTGTCCCACATGGGGCTCACAGTCTTAATCCCCATTTCCCTCAGGCATGGAGAAGTTAAGTGATTTGCCCAGGGTCACATAGAAGACAAGTGACATAGCCAGAATTAGAACCCAGGTCCTTCTGACTCCCAGGTCCATCCACTAGGTAATGCTGCTTCTGTTCTTTCCATCTTTGTCCATAATTCCAAGGCTCTTGGATGTCAGGGAATACATTTTAATTATGAGCCATATATCTTCCCCAGAGTCTAATAAGATACTTTGTACATTTTATCAGTTTACCAAATGTTATCACCATCTTGTGGATAAAGGAAAACATCATCAATGAACCTGATAAATTATACATTTCTTCCTAAAAGGACTGGAAAGATATGTGGATCAGGATTAATAAAGGGTGCTGAGAGTGGATCTGGCATTGGCTCCTGTGTTCCAAATGAAGAAATGAAATGAAAATCTGCACCTCAACAGTAAGGGGGGCTATATAGTAATATCCTGGAAAATACAGTCCCCCCATTAGGTGCTCCATGTCATCATGGGACAGGAAACATGTTTGTTAACTCTTGTATTGAACTCTTACAAGCATTTAACACAGTGCTCTGCACCTCATAAGTGCTCAATAAATACCGATGATTGATTGATGATTTCTTGAGGCACAGGCATAAGACATAAAAATGCTTTTCAATCACCACATAACTTGGCAGAACCCTATGGACAGGCTGTAAGTATTAAAAAAAAGCACACCAAAATTTTGGATAAGCCTACAATTGGGAAAAATGTACACACAACCATAATCTTCCAGGCAGTTCAGAACTTCATGCTGTGGACATCTAAGCAGTATATTAAATAACAAATTATGCCCAAATAAATGAATGAATAGAAAACTTAATCTTAAAGGTCAATATCATCTCTCTGTCTCAATTTCCTCATCTGTAATGTTGGGATTAAATAACTACCCACCCTCCTACTTAGACTGGAAGACCCAAGTGGGGCAGAGAATGTACCTGACGTTATCTTGTATCTAGCCCAGAGCTTAGAATAGTGCTTGACACATAATAAGCATTTAACAAAAGTCATGATTATTATTATGAATATCATTAACATGTCTACAAGCAGATTGAAAGAATGAGCTAAGAATTTACTGAAGGCGCATCTCCTCCAAGAGGCCTTCCCAGACTAGGCCCCACTTGTCCTCATCTCCCAATCCCATTTGCATCACCCTGACTTCCTCCCTTTGCTCTCTTTCCCCTCCAACCCTCCACCCAGTCCCACAGCTTTTGTATATATCTATAATTTTATTTATTTGTAATGATGTCTGTCTCCCCATCCCCCAGACTGTGAGTTCACTGTGGGCAGGGAATGTCACTATTAATTGTTGTATTGTACTTTCCTAAATGCTTAGTACAATGCTCTGCACACAGTAAGTGCTTAATAAATATGTCTGAATGAATAAATGAATGAATGAGTGAAATTCCATACTCAGTTGAAGATTTCTGAGGTTCTTGTGAGTTCAGATTTACACCTTAATTGAATGCTTAAATAGAATCTAATCCTTAGTAATATCCTCAAAAACAAGGAATACACACACACACACACACACACACACATGAATATACACACATCTAGTTCTTCATTAATGCTAGAGTTATATTCATGCAAATCTCCCACAGGCTAAGGAAAAGCCTGCTTTGTGGCAACCATTCTGACACCAAACACATGGTACTCCACAGGGTCTGTCTCCAACAGGTTCACATTTTTGGACAAAAGTATTGTAGTTTCCTAGCAACATTCTAGTGAACACATAATAAAAATGTGCATTGGAACAGAATTTAGTGTGTTTGTGTATGTACTCATATGTACATATAAATATTTCTATACACACATACACTGGATCCAATTCTCTTTTTATGTGGAAGTAGTATTATTGTAGAACTTTCTGTTAAGGAAAGCCTACATTGTAATCCTCATTGCATCATGCTCTAATCTAAAAACGCTGTGATAAATACGTTCCTTAATTCTTGAATTGATGGATTGGTAGACTTTGTGCAGCCTGGGGTAGCTGTTTTATGGGAGCTTCCTAGAGACCGCTCTCTAAGGACATAAGACACATAATATAATCAAGAAATTCTAGATGATTACATATTAACTGGCTTGTACCTAGTGGATAGAGCACAGACCTCAGAGTTGGAAGAACCTAGGTTCTAATCCCAACTCTGCCATCTGTCGGCTGTGTGACCTTGGGAAAGTCAGTTAACTTCTCTGTTTCTCAGTTCCCTCATGTGTAAAATGAGGATTTGGACTGTGAGTCCCATGTAGGACAAGGACTATGTCCAACCCAATTTGCTTGTATTCACCCCGGTACTTAGTGCAGTGCCTGGCACATTGTGATCACGTAACAAATTCTACAATGACTATAAGAATCAGCATGGCCGACTGACAAGAGCATGGGCTTGGGAGTCAGAGGATGTGGGTTCTACTCTGCTCTGCTGTCTGTTGTCTGTTGTGTGACCTTGAAGCAAGTCACTTAACTTCTCTGTACCTCAGTTACCTCGGCTGTAAAATGGGGATTAAGACTGTGTGCCCCACTTGAAAAAACCTGATTTCCTTGTATCTTCCCCAGCATTTAGTACAGGGCTTGTCACATAGTAGGCACTTAACCAATGTTGTAATAGTAATACTAATCTGATTGCATTCCTAGGTTTGGCAGTTAACTTTCTGCACAGGTGCCAATCTGTGTTTGCTTTCTCCATCATTCTGAGGAGTTTATGCACCAGAATGGTTTTTTTTTTACACTGTTCTTTTGCATTAAAACTTCAGTTTTAAAACTTCTTATTATCAAACCTTTAGTCTAGGAACTGCCACCAGACTGTCTTCCCTTCAATCATTTAAAAAATGGTCCCCAAAGTAATGTTTTTTTATCTCTGCTTTGAGCTCTCCATTTTGACCCTTTAAAGTGATTTGGTTACTACCTAATAACTAATAATGAGGAGCAGCGTGGCTCAGTGGAAAGAGCACGGGATTGGGAGTCAGAGGTCATGGGTTTGAATCCAGACTCTGCCAATTATCAGCTGTGTGACTGTAGGCAAGTAACTTAACTTCTCTCTGCCTCAGTTCCCTCATCTGTAAAATGGGGATGAAGACTGTGAGCCTCATGTGGGACAATCTAATTACCCTGTATACCCCAGCGCTTAGAACAGTGCTCTGCATATAGTAAGCACTTAATAAATACCAACATTATTAATATTAACTCCACATTATTCTCTGAATTACGGCTAAATTATGGGACCTGGTTTTAGATGTTCCTTAGCTCATTTAACCTACATCAATTATCATTCTACGTTTGTCATTTTCATTTTCTCACTCTCAACACTGTATCTCTTCTTATTCAGGGGCCTGCCACCCTCCACATCGACCAAGTATCTTTCCTTCCTCCCTACAAAAACATTCCAGTGTGACTCAGTGGAAAGAGCCCGGGCTTGGGAGTCAGAGGTCATAGGTTCTAATCCCAGCTCTGCCACTTGTCAGCTCTGTGACTGTGGGCAAGCCACTTAACTTCTCTGTGCCTCAGCTACCTCATCTGTAAAATGGGGATTAAGACTGTGAGCCTCACGTGGGACAACCTGATTACCCTCTATCTACCCCAGCGCTTAGAACAGTGCTCTGCCCATAGTAAGCACTTCACAAATACCAACATTATTAATCCAAATTTAGCCAGGAGTAACTGTGACTTCTCAGCTAACTCAGTAGTACAATCCCTACTTTTTTCAGTGAAGAAATCTGAAAGTTTGAAAATGAAGTAATATTATAAAGAACAAAACTATTGGAGAAGTAACATGGCCTAAAGGAAAGAACATGGACCTGGAGTCAGAGGGCTTGGGTTCTAATCCCGGTAATACAATTTGTTGCTCTGTGACATCGGACAAGTCACTTAACTTATCTGAGCCACAGTTTTCTCGACTGTAAAATGGAGATTCAATGCCTGATCTATCTCCTACTTAATCCCATTTGGACAGGCACAGTATCTAACCTGACCAGCTTCTATCTATCTCACTAATTGACACATAATAAGCTCTTAACAAAAATACTACTACTACTACTATGTAGAATAATATTGGCATCTTCATTTGCTTTTGTCTTTACAAAACGTCTTTGCTAATTTATTGTACAACTATGTTAACAATCTGTTTTTAAAGGGCTTGCAGAGCTGAGACTGTTTAAAAAGTTTATGTTGGCCTTCTAATGCAAATGCAGGCTAGAGTACAAAGCATTAGAGTTATAAAGGGGAAGAAGCAAGGGGAACAAGGGGAAAAGGAAGATGGAGACAGGGAGAAGATTTAGGAAAGTCAAATTGGGATATTAAGTCGCTTCCTCTCCTGCTGACTACCCATTCCTCTTCTGCTTCCCACTGCTACTAACACTTTTCAGTCAGCAAAGACCATCAGCTACCTATCTCAGTTAGGTATAGCCGTTGCCAATGGCTGCCCAAATATCAGATATGACCAAACTCACCCTTCTAGTTCATTAACTGGAATTTCTTGTTGGACCACAGCATAGTTCTACAGTCACCACAGAAGCAACCATTCAATGTCCTGGAAGAGTTGGTTCAACCATAAAGGTGATCTAATGACAGGCAATAGTGGTCTGCTCTTCTTTAGTGGCAGAAGCAACTGCCCAGCTGCTAATGCCACAGCAACTTAATAGTTCTCTTCACCCATCCCTGCCCAAATCCCATAATAAGTTTAATTATGGGTTTAATAAGTCCCATAGCAGGCCTGCTGAATGATTGGCATAATCTCTGCCTGTGTCTTTTTCAGAACTTGTCTGGTGACCTAGAGCAAGTCACGTACCTTCTTTGTGCCACAGTTCCCTCATCTGTAAAAGAAGCATATACTAGTGGGTAGAGCACAGGCCTGTGGGTCAGAAGGACCCAGGTTCTAATTCCAGCTCCACAACATGTCTGCTATGGGACCTTATTTTCTCTATGCCTATTTGTAAAATAGGGATTAAGACTGTAAGCCCCATGTGTATCCATTTTGATTAGCTTGTATCTATCCCAAAGCTTCTTAGAACAATGCCTGCCCAAAAACAATTGATCACATTCCAAAGGTACTCAATGACCAGTGGAAACAACACTTTATGTCATGTCAGATTCAACATAGCAACTGTAAAATAATTCCAAATGCTGCACTCTTTTCTATTTTTATGATTCTATTTATCCAGAAAGTTGAAACTTGAATGACATAACTGTTATTTTCAAATACTCTTGTTTTACACCCTTGGGTTCCTGAGCACTTAGATTTAATGAATCCTTGACCATCAGAGAAATAGCTCTTATTAAATAGCTTTCAGTTAATACCTGCTCAATTGTTCATAGTTTTCATTAAAATTGATATTAGCAATTGTCTAAGTGATTATATGGAAACTTACCCCTTTGTTCCTTGAATGCAGCTATGAGGACAGAACAGCTAAGATATGGGAACTGGCTTGTCTACACTGAAAGATGTAACTTTAGGAATTAAACCCAACCTCATTTTAGTTGAAGTCTAGGGCTCAGTGCAATTCCCAAATACTATCTCTTAGTAAATTAAGCCAGATATTAACCCATTATGATAGAAAAAGGCATTTGGCTGGTGGTTTTTAGTCACACACCTGCAACTATAACAAGTATTAAAAGAAAACATAGCCCAGAGAAACTTATTATGTTTGAACTTTCCTTGCATGACTCCTATGATTAATAAAGAAATATTATCCAAATTTCAAACGCATATAAATAATAGCATGCATGCCTATCCTTCACTTAACTGAATCTGGTGTATGCAAAGCAAACATTTCAGACTACATTGTATTTTACAAGATTTCCATTTACCTATATAGCACTAGGACTGGGATCATTAAGGAAGTTTGCTTTTCCAATAGTTGAGATCCATTCCCTCTTGAATCCTATGCATCACTTACTCCTGCAATAGGAGAATATTTCCTAAGGGATATAGGCCCCTCACTGTGGGACACTCTCTGGGGTCCCTTAATCACAGAATTCCATATTCTCAGATTATAGACCGTTTCCTTACTATTGGTCTCACTCCTTCTTCCTGGAAGCTATGCTCCACCCAGGGGGAGGTACAGCATCTATCTTAGCCATTCAGGATATTTTTTCCTGCCTTTGCTTTTTTTGCTTGTTTTTGTTTTTGTTTTTTAATAGCATCTGTTAAATTCATACCATACATGTTCCAGACACCATACCAATCTCTGGGATAGATACCAGCTCATCAGGTTGGACTCAATCCCTGTCCCACATAGGGCTCACTATAGTAATCCCCATTTTACAAATGAGGAAACTGAGACATAGAGAAGTTCATTAACTTGCTCAAGATCACACAGCGGACTAGTGG
This sequence comes from Ornithorhynchus anatinus, assembly GCF_004115215.2. NCBI lineage: Eukaryota > Metazoa > Chordata > Mammalia > Monotremata > Ornithorhynchidae > Ornithorhynchus > Ornithorhynchus anatinus. Next base: position 23,752,052 of record NC_041737.1, on the reverse strand, counting down.
CAATGCTAGGATTATAATCCATGTTCTCTGACTCCCAGACCTGTCTCTCTCCACTAGACCACACTGCTTCTCAAGATAAGACAAAAGACAAGAAGTGCAAGAATAAAGTTAATTGCCCACAGACTGCAAACTGCTGAAAAGTGGACAGGGAACTTCTTAAAACCTGTATCCCTAGGAGGTTTCTGAAATAAATTTTTGTAGTGAGCTTTAGCAAGGATGAATTACAACCTCATATGAAGGCATGTGAGAAAAACATCACATTCAGAGAGCTTCTAGTGTTCCAACAAAGGGACTCTGGGGCTACTGAGACCTTGAAAAGCTCTGATCAGTTAAGGGGGAAATAAAAAGATATCAAAAAGCAAGGGATTAATAAAAATAAAGGAAAGAGTCAGTCACTGGGAAACACTGCAAACAAGAATCAGACATGCCCCTGGGTTCCCTAAATCTTAAAAAAAGGATATTCTGCCTTATTTTGAGATGTAAATGCTTGGGTTTAGATATGGACGTTGTGATTCTCTAAATGTTAGGGAGATTCAAGGAGCCAATATTGTTACACTAATTTTGGACAAAACCAATATGAAATAAGGTTAAACTGGAGGCAGGAGGAAAGAGGAATGGATTGGCGAATGACTTAATTGGCTGTCACCCATGAGGAAGTCTCAGCTTCTGAAGGTTCCCAGAGCCTCACTACCAGCAGAAGTGACTTTCATTCATTCATTCAATAGTATTTATTGAGCGCTTACTATGTGCAGAGCACTGTACTAAGCGCTTGGAATGAACAAGTCGGCAACAGATAGAGACAGTCCCTGCCATTTGACGGGCTTACAGTCTAATCGGGGGAGACGGACAGGCAAGAACAATGGCAATAAACAGTGTCTAGGGGAAGAACATCTTGTAAAAACAATGGCAACTAAATAGAATCAAGACGATGTACAATTCATTAACAAAATAAATAGGGTAACGAAAATATATACAGTTGAGCGGACGAGTACAGTGCTGTGGGGATGGGAAGGGAGAGGTGGAGGAGCAGAGGGAAAAGGGGAAAATGAGGCTTTAGCTGTGGAGAGGTAAAGGGGGGATGGCAGAGGGAGTAGAGGGGGAAGAGGAGCTCAGTCTGGGAATGCCTCTTGGAGGAGGTGATTTTTAAGTAGGGTTTTGAAGAGGGAAAGAGAATCAGTTTGGCGGAGGTGAGGAGGGAGGGCGTTCCAGGACCGCGGGAGGACGTGACCCAGGGGTCGACGGCGGGATAGGCGAGACCGAGGGACGGTGAGGAGGTGGGCGGCAGAGGAGCGGAGCGTGCGGGGTGGGCGGTAGAAAGAGAGAAGGGAGGAGAGGTAGGAAGGGGCAAGGTGATGGAGAGCCTTGAAGCCTAGAGTGAGGAGTTTTTGTTTGGAGCGGAGGTCGATAGGCAACCACTGGAGTTGTTTAAGAAGGGGAGTGACATGCCCAGATCGTTTCTGCAGGAAGATGAGCCGGGCAGCGGAGTGAAGAATAGACCGGAGCGGGGCTAGAGAGGAGGAAGGGAGTCAGAGAGAAGGCTGACACAGTAGTCTAGCCGGGATATAATGAGAGCCCCTAATAGTAAGGTAGCCGTTTGGGTGGAGAGGAAAGGGCGGATCTTGGCGATATTGTAGAGGTGAAACCGGCAGGTCTTGGTAACGGATAGGATGTGTGGGGTGAACGAGAGGGACGAGTCAAGGATGACACCGAGATTGCGGGCCTGAGAGACGGGAAGGATGGTCGTGCCATCCACGGTGATGGAGAAGTCTGGGAGCGGACCTGGCTTGGGAGGGAAGATGAGGAGCTCAGTCTTGCTCATGTTGAGTTTTAGGTGGCGGGCCGACATCCAGGTGGAGACGTCCCGGAGGCAGGAGGAGATGCGAGCCTGAAGGGAGGGGGAGAGGACAGGGGCAGAGATGTAGATCTGCGTGTCATCTGCGTAGAGATGGTAGTCAAAGCCGTGAGAGCGGATGAGTTCACCGAGGGAGTGAGTGTAAATGGAGAACAGAAGAGGGCCAAGAACTGACCCTTGAGGAACTCCAACAGTTAAAGGATGGTAGGGGGAGGAGGCTCCAGCGATGGAGACCGAGAATGATCGGCCAGAGAGGTAAGAGGAGAACCAGGAGAGGACAGAGTCCGTGAAGCCAAGGTGAGATAAGGTATGGAGGAGGAGGGGATGGTCGACAGTGTCAAAGGCAGCAGAGAGGTCAAGGAGGATCAGAATGGAGTAGGAGTCATTGGATTTGGCAAGAAGGAGGTCATGGGTGACCTTAGAGAGAGCAGTCTCGGTAGAGTGGAGGGGACGGAAGCCAGATTGGAGGGGGTCTAGGAGAGAATGGGAGTTAAGGAATTCCAGGCATCGATTGTAGACGATTCGATCTAGGATTTTGGAAAGGAAGGGTAATAGGGAGATAGGACGATAACTGGAGGGGGAAGCGGGGTCAAGAGCGGGTTTTTTTAGGATGGGGGAGACGTGGGCATGTTTGAAGGCAGAGGGGAAGGAGCCTTTGGAGATTGAGTGGTTAAAAATAGAAGTTAAGGAAGGGAGGAGGGCAGGGGCGATGGTTTTAAGAAGGTGAGAGGGAATGGGGTCCGAGGCGCAGGTGGAGGGGGTGGCACTTGCGAGGAGGGAGGAGATCTCCTCTGAGGATACTGCAGGGAAGGATGGGAAAGTAGGGGACGGGGTTGTTGGGGGGGAGGGGAGAGGCGGAGGGGTGACTTTGGGGAGCTCAGACCTGATCGTGTTGATTTTCATGAGGAAATAGGTGGCCAGATCATTGGGGGTGAGAGATGGGGGAGGGAGAGGAACAGGGGGCCTAAGGAGAGAGTTAAAGGTCCGGAACAATCGGCGGGGGTGACGGGCATGGGTGTCGATGAGGGAGGAGAAGAAGCTTTGCCTGGCGGAGGAGAGGGCAGAGTTAAGGCAGGAAAGGATAAATTTGAAGTGTGTGAGGTCGGCTTGGTGCTTGGACTTTCGCCAGCAGCGCTCAGCAGCTCGAGCATAGGAGCGTAGGAGGCTGACGGAGGAGGTGATCCAGGGAGGTGGGTTAGTGGAGCGAGAGCGGCGGAGGGAAAGGGGGGCGAGAGAGTCGAGATGAGTAGAGAGGGTGGAGTTGAGAGCGGAGACCTGATCGTCGAGAGTGGGAAGAGAGGACAGGGCGGCAAGGTGAGGAGAGATGCTATTGGAAAGACGGATGGGATCGAGAGAGCGGAGGTCTCTGTGGGCAGTAGCGAAGATTTGCAGGGGAAGGGAGTGTGAGAGATGAGGCAGGTGAGAAGGTTATGGTCAGAGAGAGGGATTTCAGAGTCGGTGAGGGAGGAGATAGTGCAGCGGTAGGAGATGACGAGATCGAGGGTGTGACCGAGTCGGTGAGTGGGCGCGGTATGGTGGAGGAGGAGGTCGGCAGAGTCGAGGAGGGATAGCAGGCGGGCGGCAGAGGAGTCGTCGGGTACATCCGTATGGATGTTGAAGTCTCCAAGGATCAGAGTGGGCAGAGAGAAGGAGAGAAGGAAGGTGAGAAAGGGGTCAAGGTGGTTGAAGAAGTCGGAGGTGGTACCGGGAGGGCGGTAGATGACGGCGACAAGTAACTGGAGTGGGTGGTAGAGGCGAATGATATGGGCTTCGAAGGAGGAGAAGGAGAGGGAGGGGGGAGGAGGGATAGTGCGGAAGCGGCAACGGGGCAAGAGGAGGAAGCTGACGCCTCCTCCCTTACTGGTGAGTCTGGGGGAGTGGGAGAAGGAGAGGCCTCCTGGAGCACAGGCTCCCCAGTGGTAAAGCAGACCTGGATATTTGGTCAAAGATGTCCTGTGGATACTCAGAGGAATATGGGGGGTGGGGTAAGGGCAGTGTCTGGAAGAGAAGTGAGCTTCATCCCTGGGCAGCATGGCATAGTGAATAGAGCATGGGTCTGAAAGTCAGAAGGTCATTAGTTCTAATTCCAACTCTACCACTTGTCTTCTGTGTGAACTTGGGCAAGTCACTTCACTTCTATCTACCTCAGGTACCTCACCAGTAAAATGGGGATTGAGATTGTGAGCCCCTTTGGGAAAGGGACAATGTCAAATCCTTGTACCCACCATAATGCCTAGTGCAGTGCTTGGCACATAATAAACGCCTAATAAATGTCACAATCATTATTATCATCAACTCTGACAACCCCTAGAACTCTCTAACTCTGTGCACATATGCAGGTCTGTGGTTGACTCTGGCATGTATCACTTTCTCCAGGTGCAGTAAGAACTGCCCAGGGTGACATGAGCCTGTCTCAGCCCAGCTATTGGATGCAGCCACCCATCTGGCCTTCTTCCATCCCTGGCTCCCAAACTGCTAACCTGACATCATCTCTCCTCAACTGTCCACTCTACTTCCTCTGAATGGGCAGGGGCTGTGGAGACTGGATGGGTTCAGTTCCCATTATATTTCCCTGTTTCTCCTGGATGGATTTCCCTCCTACCTTTGAGTTGGGAAAATGGTGCCCAGACATACCCTCTGGGCTGCCCACTCACCTTACCTAGAATAGTGAGAAACAACCCTGATCCACTTGGCCTGACCACCTGCCCAACTTTTCCATGGAAGGAAGACCTTCCAGCCACATGCCTTCCACAGAATAGAAGAGCTGAGCCTGGACCTATGGGGATTTGAGAGATGAGAAGGGTAGAGAGAGGAAAAATGGCTACCCTGAAGCTTCCCAGTGAAAAAGAAAGCAATAAGAAGTTAAAGGGAAAGAAGAGGAGGAAAAAATATTCAAACCAATTTCAAGAATCTTTTGTGTCCTTTGGGGGTAGATGGTTGCCATACAATGGAGGAATGGAGACACATGTGACAGCCTTCTTTACATGGATACCATGTGGTGGCCATCTTGGAAGGGCCTATGCACAAGAGGATATCCTTGCCATGTGGTAGCCATACCAGACTTACTGTCTGAAGCTGGCCCTGATATAGACCCCAACAGAAGAAGAGTTCCATGTGATGAGGTATTTCTCTATTATTATCTTTGAGGTTAACCGAGTTTGGGTAATATAACTTGGAGTTATTTCAATTTTAAACTAGACTATTCTCCATCCTCACACTCTCCCTTGAGGAATTCATTTGCTCCCACAACTTCAACAACCATCTCTATGCTGTTTTAAAACAATTTAAACTAGTCCACAGTGAAACTTCCAAAAGAAAGGGTGGCCATGAGAACTACTGGTTTGGTTACAAGCGTATGTTACAGCTCTCTGTATCTCTACGCTATCCCTGATTCTATAGCGATACATATAAGGCTTTGAATCTCTCCATATTATTTCCAAGAGTAGCATTTATTGAAAATTGATTTTGGACATTTTGGGGTTTGTGAAGCTAGTTCAGCCATGAGTACCAGTGATTTGGTAAAGCTGGAAAATGAATCTCTGGTCTCCCCATCTGTGCTTTTCCTCTGGGTTTACCGAATATTAGAGGGTATATTTTCATTTTAATCCTTGTGTAGAGTTGTGCAGGAAGGCAGTATCAATCTTACAAAGTACAGTTTCTGCATTAATAATTATTTTCTATTGCTCTCCATTTGGCTTGAATCTGCCACAGTTCAAAATTGGTTTTAGAATTTGTCCAAATATACCTTCTTTAAATATTTCACTCATCATTTTTCCTATATCAAGCTTGCTATCTTCCTTTAAAGTAGTCATATTTGTGCCTTTAATCTATGCCATTAATCAATCTTATTTTTTAATATGAAAAAGAAGAAAGTGCAAAGAAAAACTGTCTGTTAAAACAGAGAAGAGAAAAAAAATTCTCCAGTTTAAATTTAGAAGCTCTATTGTTACAAGGAAATGAAAAGCAATATGACATATAAACTTACTCATTTTGTTGATGGTTTTATGAAACTTTTGTAATTAGAGAAGGAAACTAATTTTTTTTTACTTAAAAAACATTATAAATAATTGGACATTTATATACAGTGAATTCTGTATCTTCTGGGTTTTAATTAGTTTTTGAGCCATTATGAGAGCATTTTAATAAGATTCTCAATTTGCTGTAACTTCCACTAAAAGTCACTTTATTTAACTTGCTTTCAAAATATACTAAACAGCTTTTCTGATGTATTAGCATTAGCATTTATTAGCTGAGGCTCTTCATCTGCTTCCAACCTTCTAACTGTGACTATCGCTCAAACCTCATATATATTCTCCCTTGGAAAACTTATTCACTCCCATGGCTTCAACTATTCTCCCTATGAAGATGATTCACAAATCTACCTCTCCTGCCCTGATCTCTCTCCTTTTCTCTAGGCTTCTCTTTCCTTCTGCCTTAAGGACATAGCTATTTGTGTATCCTGCTGACACTTTTAACTTAACATGAACAAAACACAATGCCTCACCTTCCCCCCGAAACTTTATCTTTCCCTTCACTTTCCTATCAGACTAGACAGCACCACTCTACCAACTCTATTATACTGTACTCTCCCACTAACTTGAAAGCTACTTGTGGGTGGAGATGATATCTACCAAGTCTATAGTATTGTAGTCTTCCAAGCACTTAGTACAATTTCCTGCACACAACAAACACTAAATAAATACCACTGAAGGAGTGAGTAATTTATAGTGGAGGCTTCTGAATGATGTATGTTGTGAGGCAAGATTGATAGTTGGATTGGTAGTCTATTCACATGACCAAATGATACCAGACTATTCAATGCTCCAGTCCTGGACAGACCTGGTTACAGTTGGTCAGCTGTCAATTTAGGGATGAGGACAAGGGGAACAGTCTCTCCACAGGTATTGTCAGTGCTTGCAAGTTGAGTCCTTTCCTATATACTTTCCTATATCCTTTCTGCCCTCTCTCCTTCCTGGCTCCAGCCTCAGCCGACCTAAGATCTGGACTTATGGTAGAAAAAAGGATATTCTGATTGCCTGAGGTCACAACTTGGCAATACAGAAACCTTTTGGCTGTTGGTTTCTACTTGAACATCCCCAGGTGTATAACTTTGGGGCCAGGGTGAGAGCAGCAGCTCAGGGTTCCTGAGGGTTCAAAAGTCTGGCGTTGGGTTTCCCCAGACTCTAGACCTGCTCTGTTCCCAGAGCTGAGGTGGGGTTTTGGTTTCTTCAGTGCCTATTTCACTTACTGCCACTCCTCACCCCCTCCCCATCCCCATAACACTAGGTCTCTTTGCACCTGTTCATCTGCTAGCCCATTCACTCCCACTATCAACCCCTTCATCATAAAGCACAGTTCAACTTCTCCAACAACACAGATGTTGCACAATTGTACATTTAAAAGAACCAAAACTTTAAGAAACAAACTTTGCCTCAGAGACTTCTATTTCAGAAGACAGTGAAACAGATGATCAATGAAAAATGAAATGAAGGTGGCCTCTATTCATGCACAGTGGTGGGAGTGGGGAACTCTTCATGACCTTGATGAGGATTCTGGATTGGGCACCACATTAAATGGATGAGAAGTTGTGCTGTCATCCCTATCATGTATTGTATTAAGTCAACTATTTACTTTGCTTAATGTTTGAATCTACCCTTGCGCAGGTTGTGCAGGTGTCTGAAGATTAGGTAGGTTTCCACCTTGTCTGTAAATTTCTGCAGGAATCAATCAATAGTATTCATTCAACTGTTAATGTGTGAAGAACATTGTACTAAGTGCTTGGGAATGTTCAGTATAACAGAGTTAGTGAACATGTTCTTTGCCCACAAGGAGCTTTCAATTTAGATGGAGGCAGACAGTGTAAATAAATTATGCATGTATTCGTAAGAGCTGTGGGGCTGAGGGAGGTGAATATAAAGAGCTTTAAGGGTAAAGATCCAAGTGCATAAGTGATGTAGAAGGGAGAGGAAGTAGGGGAAAGAGGGGTTTAATCTGGGAAGGCCTCTTGGGAAGACAGAATTTTAATAAGACATTGAAGGTGGCAAGGAACCTGGCTTTGTTGTAGGAGTTCCAAGCCAGAGGGAGGATGTTGGCAAGGGGTTGGCAGTGAGATAGTTGAGATCAAGACAAACAATGAGTAGGGTGGCATTAGAGGATCAAGGTGCTAGACTGGGGTACAGTAAGGTACTGGGTTAAGTGAGGTAGGAAGGAATGAAGCTGATTGAGTTCTTTTAAGTAGGGATAAGGAATTTCTGTTTGATGCAGATGTGGATGGGCAACCACTGGAGGTTCTTGAGGACTGGGGAGAAATGGGCATAATTTTTGAGAAAAATGATCCAGAAAGCAGACTTGAGTGCTCTTATATCCCTTATGTCATCAGTTGAGATATTTTACCATTTTTAGTTATAATGAGGAAATTCTTACACCAGTTAAAAGTCAGATGATTGGTATACGTATACATACACAAACCTACATACACATATACACAAAATTACATTCACATACATGCTACAATTTCCATGCTGTGGGATCAGCTCTCTGTGTGGGAAAGGTAGAAATGTTGAAAAACTTGCAGAGAAAGGAGTAGTGGGAACCTTCTCTTAATCCCATTCAGAAGACTAAATAATTCATCAGCATGACAAATGGAAATACAAATTTTAGAGAAGATAAATTACTCTTTTCTAGAACAACCAGTCCTAAGCCAATGTAGAAAGATTATTAACTGGATTTGATTTTGGACAGTGGGCAGGATGTAGGGCAGGAGGTTTATGTAGGTGAGACAATCTGCAATAGCAATCACAACATTATTACATTCAATACACTTGCTGAGGAGGGAAAACTAAAATAAGAATAACACAAATCCACCAGGATATTAAACTTTAGACATGGGAGCTATGATAAAGTGACTCTTCATTAGTAATAAATCTGAAAGGAATCGCTAAAAGAAAAAAAAAGGAGCCGGCAAAACTCCAAATGTTGTTTAAAAACTTTTCTTTAGAAGTCAGATAAAACATGAGCCACTGAAAAAAAAGATAAAATAAAATTGAAATCACACATGACTAATTCACAAAGAAATCAAGGTTTATTAAAATTACAGAAAAGAGAATCTTTGAATAACTGAAAAACATTCCTGAGTTATCAGAACAAGAAAGCCCATGAAAAATGACAGTTCAGTGGAATTAAGCAATCCTAAAAAGTGTTTAAAGATTACCTTTCAAAGAATGTCAAAACTAGTCATAAATGTTTCCTTAAATCTATCTAAAATAATAGCATTTGTTGATCACAATGCAGAAGGTATATGCAAAGACACAGTCATGAGGGTAAGTAGAATTTTTTTTTTAGGTATTGTTGTTTTTCAGTGTGGCCTAGTAGATTGAGTACAGGCCTGGAAGTCAGAGGACCTGCGTTCTTATCCTGGTTCTACCACTTGTCTGCTGAGTGACCTTGGGCAAGTTACTTCACTTCTCTGGGCCTCAGTTACCTCATCTATAATATGGTGATTAAGACTGTGATCCCCATGTGGGACATGAACTATGTCTAACCTGATTAGCTTTGTATCTAACCCAGTGTGTAGTACAATACCTGGTACATAGTAAGCACTTGAGAAATACCATAAAAAAACTGTGGGAAAATTATTCAGTTTTTGGTATTTAAAGTGTAGCATGCAGATTAGAAGTAGTGGGTAATTATTATTATTATTATTAGGTGCCCCTTGTCAGCTATGTGACTGTGGGCAAGTCATTTCACTTCTCTGTGCCTCAGTTATCTCATTTGGAAAATGGGGATGAAGACTGTGAGCCTCACGTGGGACAACCTCATTCCCCTGTATCTACCCCAGCACTTAGAACAGTGCTCTGCACATAGTAAGCGCTTCACAAATACCAACATTATTATTAGGTGCTGTAGATCATTTCCGATTCATAGCGACTCCATGGATGCACTTTCTCCAGAAAGTCCTGTCCTCTGCCATAATCCTCAATCTTTCTAATGGTTCTTCCATTATTTGTTGTTATGGTCTCTATCCATCTAGCTGCTGATCTGCCTCTTCCACATTTTCCCAGAACTTTTCCTAGCATTTGTGTCTTGCCCAGAGAATTAGTACTCCTGATTATGTGTCCAAAATATGCTAATCTAAGTCAAGTCATTGGGCCTTCCAAAGACCCCTTTGGTTTAATTTGATCCAAAATCTATTTGCTTTTTGGGCAGTCTGTGGTATTCATAAAAGCCTTCTCCAATACCACATTTGAATAACACTTGATAAACCAGACCAATTCAATAAACTAGATGGAAATATGTCACTAGGACCAGAGAGTATTCTTTTGAGAGGAATAAAAGGAACTGGAGTCACTAAAATGTGAAAACTATCACTGAAAGGAAAGTTGGGTTAACTTGGGAGCAGTTTGGATGGAGAGGAAAGGGCAGATTTTCATGATGGTGTGAAGGTTGAACTGACAGGAATTAGTTCAGATTGAATACATGGGTTGAATGAAAGAGATGAGTAGAAGATAACAACAAGGTTATGTGTTTGTTAGGCAGGGAAGATGGTGGCTCTGTCTTCAGTGACATGAAAGTCAAGAGGACACCGTTTGGGTGGGAAGATGAGTTTTGTTATGGACATATTGTTTGAGGTGTCGGTAGGACATCTAACTAGAAATGTTTTGAAGACATTAGGAAATACGTTTACGGAAGGGAAGGGGAATTATCCATGAAAAGTTCATGAAAAAGACAGAGAAGGAGTAGCCAGACTGATAGGAGGAGAACCAGGGGAGGAGAGTGACAATGAAGTCAAGTTTAGATAATTGCTATTGCTATTGATGCATTAATGTACTGTACTTTCCCAAGTGCTTAGTACAGTGTTCTGTGCACAGTAAGTGCTTAATGAATATGATTGAGTGAATTGAAAGAATGAATAATGTTTCCAGGGGAAGAGAGTGGTCAACAGTGCTAAAAACAACTGAGACTTCAAGAAGGATTAAGATGGAGTAACAGTTGATAGATTTGGCAATAAGGAAATTGTTATTAACCTTTGAGAGAGCAGTTTCTGTGAAGAGCGTGGAAGCTGATAAAATAACTGTCACTGATGAAATAGCTTCATCAGTGACACTCACAAACAGGAAATAAATGGAATCTGTCAAAAGCCATACAGTGTCTAGCTCTGACCTGTGCATTTTTCTCAGTGTTTAGTACAGTGCTTCACACACAGTAAGTGTTTCACAAATGCTATCAATACTACTACAACCACAATTCTTATTGTGTCATGTTCAGGGAAGGAGACTGATAGTTAGTTTGGGGTACTTGTACTTTTCAGATGAGAGCTGAAATGTTTGGGACCCAACACTTTTTTTTTCCTTCTCTACTACCTTTAATCTTCAGTAGTCCCAGACAGCTTTTTTCAAATATCAGGTCTTTAACAATAATAATAATAATCATGGTATTTGTTAAGCACTTACTATGTGTCAAGCACTGTTCTAAGCGAGGGACTAGATACAAAGTAATTAGGTTGTCCCACTTGGGGCTTTCAGTCTTAATCCCCATTTTACAGATGAGGTAACTGAGGCACAGCAAAGTTAAGTGACTTGCCCCATGTCACATAGCAGACAAGTGGCAGAACAGGAATTAGAACCTACATCCTCTGACTCCCAAGCCTGTGTTCTTTCTATTAAGCCAGGCTGCTTCTCTAAAAGCATAACCTAGTGGAAAGAACATGGGCCTGAGGGCTAGAGGATCTGGGTTCTAATCTCAGCTCCATGACTCACCTGATGTGTGACCTTGGATGAGTCACTTAACTTATCTGTACCTTAATTTCCTCAATTGTAAAATGGGGATTCAGTATCTGTTCTTCCTCCTACATAGACTGTGAGCCCTAGGTGAAACAATGACTATGTCTGGACTGATTGATTTGTGTCTATTTCGATACTTAGAGCAGTTCTGGACGCATAGTAAGTACCTACCAAATACCATATATAAATGCAGCCGCTGGTTAGGGAGTAGTAATCATGGCAGAACTTGCTGGAATGATCACCATTAAATTGTTACTGGGATCCAATCATTCCACTTGCATCAAACTATACTCATCACATTCAACAGATGGCCTAGAAATGCAAGGAAAGTAGATGACAGCAGGATACTAAAGCAATGGGACAACTTCAAGGGACTAGAGGAAGTGCATAAAGGACACTAGGAGACACTTTTAAAGTAATAGAGAGGTGTAAATTGTTGGGAAGCAAGAGGAGCAAACATATTGTCATTGAGTTGAGATTGCTCACATATAAAAAATGAACAAACAGAAAACCTCATGATGTCTAGGAGGGAGAGAGAGAGCCACAGCTGACTGGCTTTAGAAGCACCATCCACAGTAGTCATCTTGGTGCCAACACATCCCATTGAGGAATGGATTGTGATGGTTTTGGCATAAAATTTAGCCTCTTTAAAAATAGTTTTACTATTTTAAAATTTGGTTTATAGATCTGTCCCTTGGTATCCCAACCTTTCCAAAGTTTCTGTTCAAGGAGAAAACATTTCTGGAAGGAAAGATAGAAACATGTATAGTATTATCTTTTAACATAAAGGAGCACATCCTTTTTTTTTTCTATCACTACCTCACTCTTTTCTTCAATACATACTTTTTAGCCATTCTTGCATACTATGAACTGAATATATATATTCAGTTAACAATTTCGTCTTAAAATAGATGAAGCCAGATCATCTTTCTTCTGCTTTTTTCTTTCTTCCCTACCTTGTCATTCCCTCTAAAGTGTTGTCTTCATGGACTCCATTCTCTTAATTATCCTTTTTACTTCTACTTTTTCTTACTCTGCTATCATAGTGCACTTGAATGATATATTTGGGCACCTAGCTATGTGCTTGAGTCTATTAAGGACATTTAACACTACACCCAACCAGTGATATTCATGATGTTTAAAGGCTACAGTAATTGGGAATCAAATAAATTAAAAAAATGAATAGCAGATCAGGTTCTGCAAATGAAAGCTCATTTTCAAAGGAAAATTAATTTAAAAACCCCACATACACTTACATACTCGATTCATCTAAACTCCCTTTCCCACATTCTAAAGAAGTAGGATGTGAACAAAATTAACTTTAATTTCATATTTCATGAAATTATGAAATTAAATTTAAAATATGAAATTTCATATTCATGAGAGGGATGTTTGTGTGTCTGGCAACTGCAGGCATTCATCAAAGAGAAAATTTGAAAGGCTAAAGGTCTTTCTCATTCAGATGCCTAAATTCAATGGGTAAAAATAAAATTAATGCTGACACATTTTATGCAGTGGAATTTTCTCAACATTGTTAGCGAAAAAAATTGTTAGGCAAATAGTCTTAACTATATGAATGAATACAAAGATTATTGACAAAGAAAGAATGATGTACAAAACCTTCTTTTGAGAAATTTAATCCTAAAGGAAGATACAGAATGAACACTGATAAAATATATAAAAAATGCATGAAACCAAAAACTACAGAAATATACGTTGTAAGGCTACGAACACTGGTGAGTGGGAAGTTACTCTAATATTTGGGATGAGTGAATAGATTCATGCAAATTTATTAAATGTATTCAACCCGTAACACGAAGTCAATATGATTTTGTGGACAGCAGTCCTCCCCTTTTCCAAACTCTCCACAAATTTACCATTTATGAGATGCCTTATCTAGGTTAATATACCCTTTCACAACTATTTAAAAGATTGATTTTGGTACTAACTAGAGGGCAGAGCAGGGCAATGAGGTGTAGGGTAGGACTTTTCATTAGCCTTCACCCTCCTCCAGTCTCCTTCACCTGCAGCCAGCTACACTTATTCCCTTGGGTAACTCGTTCGCTCACACAGCTTCAACTACCACCTCTATGTGGATGATACCCAAATCTACATCTCCTCGCCATTCTCTCTCCCTCTCTGAAGTCTCACATTTCCGCCTGCTTTCAAGACATCTCTACTTGGATGTTTTCCTGTCACTTCAAACTTAATATGGCTAAAACTGAAGTTCTTATTTTCCCACCAAAATCTTGTTCTCCCACTTACTTTCCCATCACTTTTGACAGCATCACCATCCTTCCTTTCTTACAAGCCCCTAAACTTGACATTATCCTTGCCTCCTCTTTCATTCAACCCACATAATCAAGACAATGCTACATCCTGTCAGTTCTACCTTCACGACATCGCTAAAATCCACCCTTCCTCTACATCCAAACTGCTATCACAGTTATAACTAAGCTATAACTGGCTTCGATTATTGTATTGCCCTTCTTGTTGACCTCCATGCCTCCTATCCCTGCCCACTCCAGTCCATACTCGACTCTGCTGCCTGGATCATTTTCCTTCAGAAATATTTAGACCATGTTTCCCCACTCTTCAAGAAATTCCATGGGTTGGACACCCACCTCTGCATCAAACAAAAACTCCTTACCATTCTTTTTAAAAAACTTTTCCCCCTCCTAACTCACCTTGCTACTCTTCTACTACAACTCAGCCTGCAGTTTGTTCCTCTAATGCTAACCTTCTCACTGTACCTCGATCTTGTCCCTCATCCCAAATGGAGCTCGCAGTCTAAGTAGGAGGGAAAAGAGATATTGAATCTCATTTTACAAATGAAATTTAGGCACAGAGAAGTTCTAGAGCTCTAGAGTTCTAGAGATGGAGTTCCTTCCCACAGAATAGCTAAAATAAAGTTGTAAATGGGGGCCTTGTGCATGTGCTACTTCTTCAGAAACTTGGCCCAAAGCTTGTTGACAACGAAGATAGTGATCACAATTCTTACCCACTGGTTCTTCTCCCTGGAACTGAGAGTGAAATTAACCTTCTTCCATCCCTTCCTGCATGAATGAAGCTGAAATGTAAAGAATTATTTGGCAGTCACTTCAAATCACATTGTCTTCAGGGTGGCCACAGGAAATGCAATGACCATGATTACTTGGTTCTTGTTCCTCCCAAAAATATATTCATTCAATTGTATTTACTGAGCATTTACTGTGTGTAGAGCACTGTACTAAGTGCTTGGATTTATTGCCATTATTCTTGTCTGTCTGTCTCCCCCGATTAGATTGTAAGCCCATCAAAGGGCAGGGACTGTCTCTGTTACCGATTTGTACATTCCAAGCTCTTAGTACAGTGCTCTGCACATAGTAAGCGTTCAATAAATACTATTCAATGAATGAATGAATGAATGAATGAAAGTACAATTCAACAACAAATAGAGACAATCCCTACTCAACAACGAGCTCACATTCTAGAAGATATAAAATGTCTAGAAGATGTATAAAAATATGTACATTTAAATATATATACATAATCTGACTGGAGTAATAGTACACAGTCTATTTTTTCCACTATTTTAACAGTACTTTTCCCTCTATTTATAAATTATTTGTAATTTTTAGTGTTATTTATTATATACTTACTTTGTACAAAGCATTATTCTAAGCCCTGGACTTGATACAAATTAACCAGGTTGGACAAAGTCCCTGTCCCACAAGGAACTCACAGCCTAAGTAGGGGGGAGTACAGGTATTGAATTCCTAGGAAATTTTAGTTTAGGAAACTTAGGAACATACTAGTTAAGTGACTTGCCCAAGGTCACCCAGCAGGCAGTTAGTGGAGCTGGTATTAGAACCCAAATCTTAATTTCTAAATCACATTGCAAATTCCTATAGGCAGGAATCCTTTCTTATAGTCTCCCAAGCACTTAATAAACTTTTCTACACACAATGGCATCAAATAAAAATTACTGGTTGATTGATTTCTTGGTCATACATCAGTTTATCAGCTACATTAACATACATTACCAACCAATCGCCATTTTTAAATCTCAAAGAACAAAGATTACTTTCTAATTCTCTTTCTTTTTTCCTCTCTTCTTATATATTTAGGGAGGGCTGGGCTGGGAGGGGCATCAGGGAAGAGAGAGAGAGAGAGATTAGAGTAGACCTTGAATTTATTTCTATATTGGTCTTTTAAAAATCTAGGCAGCCATTTTTCTTGTCTAAGCTACCTACTCTTACCAGAAATCCTTTTCCATCTTGTCTACTGTGAATGCAGAAAACCAATTTAACATTAAAAGAACAATGTTGTACTGTCTGGCATAGATTTTTTGTCAACTTTTTGTTTCTTTGCTTTTGAAATATCTACTAAGTATATTGGGAATTCTCGTTCTGTAGTCAATTCCAGATTATCTCCTTTCTTTACTGAATTATGTCTGATTTACTTTTGAGGCTTGATTATTTGTTTTTGGAGTCTATTAATCATGATACACATCAGGAAAGTCATCCTTTAAATGACAGATCTTGTAATTTGTATGTTGCAGGATAGCAGGCTAGCATACTTCAAGGAAGTAAGAATGAGACAAAAAAGCCAGACTAAATAATAATAAATTTTAGTTATACAACCTTTTCTATTGATTACATTAATGGCTGAATAATGAGGATAGAACTCTTTGCTTTGTATTTCATCAAAATTTAAGAATATAAAGTTGTCATTATTGGGCAGAAACCACTATTTATAAATCTACTATTCTGTCTTCTCCCACTATTTATAAATCTACTATTCTGTCTACTCTCAGTGGCAACAAGATGCTTATTTACCTTAAGTGGTATCATTCTTAATATGTGTAGGGTTTTCCATCTCAAATATCAAACTTTTCTCCCTACATATCCCTCTACTAACTGTTAGGTGTTATTCACCATGGTCTTATTTTTTGCAAAAAAATCCTTGGTATTGCTTGTATCTTCTCTCATATATTTTTGTAATCATGATTTTTGATGTTGAACAACTGGGATGAACCATTTCAGGTGGCTTGCAAAGAACCTAAAACTTCTTGTGGTTAAATCTTCATTGAGCCCTGCCCTCCCCTGTGTGAATTTGAGTTTACATAGGGAGCAATATTGGGGACCTCCTGCCCCATACCTTGTCCTCAAAATGTGCTGGTCATGTTTTTTCTGAAGTTAATTTAATAATAATAGTAATTATGGTATTTTTAAGCGTTTACTATGTGTCAGGCACTGCACTAAGCACTGGGATGGATACAAGCAAATTGGGTTGGATAAAAATCCCTGTCCCACATAGGGCTCACAGTCTCAATCCCCATTTTACAGATGGAGATAACTGAAACACAGAGAAGTGAACTGACTTGCTCAAGGTTACACAGCCAATAAGTGGTGGAGCTTGGATTAGGACCCAGATCCTTCTGACTCACAGGCCCATGTTCTATCCACTACACCATGCTACTTCCAACCATTACTGAGATGTGACTGAATGGTTAATTATCTGTATGATGAGTCTGTTGGTTCCCGAGAAATGGGATAGGGAAGGCCTAGGTCCCCACCTGTGAAAACTCACCAGATGTTGACACAATTCCTGGCATGTTCCTTCTTATTTTCAGAAATTGACAGTGACATTTGGTGGTTGTAGGAAGGCAGCCATTCGGCAGCCCCAGTTTCCCCTTTTGTGACAGTTCCTTTACTTCCTTCTGTGGTGTGTTTTTGGAGTGTTCAGGATCCACAGTACAAAGAGGCCCTACTCCCTGTCACAGTTTTTAGGTTAGTACTTTTCATTTACATATTTCCTATCTAAGGATTTCTTTAGAGTGATATTTATTTCAATAGATTTCTCGACAGTAATAACCCAACAGAATCTTAAATTAGATCCCAAAATAACCAACTTTCCCTGATCTGGTATTTGTTCCTAATCTAATACCAGGGATTACTACCCACTAAACACACTGCTCTACTTCCTGTAGCAGTTCTCCTATGGGTGCACTATCTATAGATTCTTCCCCAGTAGTTCAACTTGTTGGATCCACAACCTTTCTTGGAAACAACAGATATACATACTTTCTTCCTGTGAATGCTGATGATGGAGACCTCTTGCCTTTGTTTTCAGGAGCCTAAAGTGGAGTGTTCCTAAAATGCCTCTGAAGTTAATATTCCCCTTTGCTCATCTATTTTCTTTCCCTTTGTTTGGCATAAAAACAAATACCCACACCTCTAGATGTGTGTGCTTGTGAGTGTATGTGTAAATATCTCTTAAAGTATGAATCTTGAAGTGAATGCTATCAAGAGGCAAAGTAAGTACTGCATCAGGCATTGTAGATAGAAGATTCAACAATTTGGAAATCATTATTTATATACACAACATATAAGAGGGACTGTTGGCCATTCAACAATCTTTTAAGCACCACTCATACGCTTGGATAAATCTCACTGACTATCATTTTCCTGCCAAAAGTACAGAGTTACACAATTAGGTTGAAATTATGGGACTGGAAAAAATGTGATGAAAAGTGCCTGTCTTACTCAAAACAGACTCAGTAGAGGATTGGGCTTAGTGAGTTTTAATATTGTGGTCCTAATAAATGGAAAACAAAAAAAAATAATAAATGCAACATGGAAAATTAGGTGATGATAAAGGTACATCTTCAGAAAGGAGAGTGTCTCTCTTTGTACATAACATTGAACAAATTCATAGTTAACATCACTGCAATTTGTAACCCCAGACTACCAGATGAACAGCTCACATTCAAAAGTACTCCTTTCTCTAGAGAAATTTCCCATCTTTACATTTTTTTTTTCTATAACACCTGATTTGCAGTCAGGCAGTTTGAAATGTCAGGTGCCCTACATTTCTTCAGAAGCATAAATATGCAATCGATGCCCTGATACCTGTCTTTAAAGCAAAAGAGATTTGCTGCTTTCAATACAGTATATGCTGTCACTCACAAATTGCAGTAATGGAAAATAAAAGTTCTGTAAGGATCTAGATGATCTTATTACTGTGATACTGAATCTGAGAGACCAATCTGGACTGATCAGCAACTCATATGTTTCAAATCTGAGCCAGAAATGAAATCATTTTAATCTGGATGGCTCAAAAAGAAACTCCTGGAGAATGAAGACACCTGTGACAACCCCAGATTAGTCAGAATGAAACAAAGAACACCAGGTACAAGTATGAAAATAGTAAGTGATTGAGTTCTTACCCTATCCTGTGATTAGTGGATCAGCCTCCTTTCTAACCTACCTGCCTACTGTCTCACCCACCTCCAACCCATACACTTCAGTCTGCTGCCCAGATCATTTTCTAAAAAACTGTTTAGTCCGTTTCCCTTTTTCTCAGGAACTTCCAGTGACTGTCCATCCACTTCCACATCAAAAAACAGAAACTACTTATCATTGCCATTAAAGCAATCGATCACCTTGCCCCCTCCTACTCGATCACCTTGCCCCCTCCTACTTTGTTTCGATGATCTCCTACTAAAATGCAGCCCACACACTTCACTCTTCTAATGCCAACTTGCCCACTGTGTCTTAATCTTATTTATCTCACATTCGACTTCTCGCCCTCTTCTGCCCTGGAACTCTCTCCCTTATCCTAATCACATAACAGATGGACACTCTCTGAACCTTCAAAGTCTTATTAAAAACACATCTCCTCCAAGAGGCCTTCCTTGACTAAACCCTCATTTCTACTTCTCCCACTCCACCAACTCTATTGTATTGTATTGCCTCAATTGCTGAATACAGTGGTCTGCACACAAATGTTCAATAAAAAACACTGATTGATTGATCAACAACTTGTAGATGGTTTGTATATCAAATTTCAAAACTTGCTCAATCAGTGGAGGGATTCTAAAACTAAGGAAATACAGAAATACCTGAAGTGCAATGAAATATATATAAGATGTACCCAGAGTTCTAAGTACCCCAAAAAACATCAAATCTGGAGAAGTACCATGCACTGTTTGGTTACATATCCTAGGCTCTAAAGCCTGTCTGCAAAGTTACACTGAGTCAAGTCTAGTAATCACACATGCTCCCAGCCCTAACTTCTTAGCAGCTCTGCTCTGGGGTTTTCTGAGTTCTGAGCTCTAGATGCCCAGTACCCCAGAATCTTGATGCACTGGTGTAGCTGTCTAAGCTCCTCACTCTCCCCCTTCACATTACCAGGGGATTGTAGCCCTAAATAACAGCTAAAATAGTTCCTGTCACTTTAGGACATGCCCTAGTCCCAGCTGGTGTCTGCTGAATCCCATAGCCCTCCAGTTCCCCAATCTTCTGCCTCAGGTTTGGGGGCATCCTACACACTGCTCTCCAAGTCTCTCCATCCACAAAGCTGCTACTACTCTATGGCTGAAGTCATCAAGATCATAGAAGTCATCAGAAACTAGCCTACTACCTGCCTCCTGTGGATGGCAGCAGGAAACTATTGGAAAAGGGGATCCTTTCTGGACTTACAGCTTCCCTAACCCATGTGTCTCTCTGACACCCAGAGCTTCTTATCCAGCACCTACCACAGGCAACACCAAGATCTGAGATCTCAACAGTATTGAACATATTCTTAACAAGGTAACAAATCAGAACAAATCCAGTTCAAAACATCTTTCCTTGAATCTATTACCTCCTCCTTCAGGATCCCCTGTACTTCTCTGTAGACATCCCAGGGCTCACGTTCTTTATCCCCTCAGAGGCAGGAATCTCATCCCTACAAAATCCTGTCCACTGGACTCTGAACCTCCAGGGGTCCTCTCCCATTCCCCCTGTGTCTATCCAATGTCCCCAACACACGAGTTGTTCCTGTGACCTGCACTCTTACTTACACAGCTTGTTCCTCCTTTTCAAATAGCTTTTTTCTTCTCCCAACCTGGCCTTCCTACTTCTTCCCAAATCCCTCTCTCTGATTGGTTCAGCTATGCTGCAGGGAGGGGCAATCCTGGCTTCCTCCTCCTCCTACTAAAGTGGGGGCTAGTGGAACCAGCTATCACATCCCCTATGTTTAGATACTCTTGATGAAAGCTCATTGTCTCCAGGGTGACACCGATCTCAGGCTCCCTGAGGCTGGGCTTTCCACTCTGTCAGACAGAGAGAGGGGAGATGATATGGTCAGAGAACAATAAGGAAATCACGGTGGTGGCAGAAGTGGGCTGGGGAGAAAGGGATTTGGCTAGGGTGACACGGATATGGAGTGCTGGGGTCCGGAGTCCTAAAATGAGAAGCAGCATGGCTCAGTGGAAAGAGCATGGGCTTGGGTCAGAGGTCATGGGTTCTAATTCCTGGCTCTACCACTAATCAACTGTATGACTTTGGGCAAGTCATTTAACTTCTCTGTGCCTCAGTTACCTCATCTGTAAAATGGGGATGAAGAGTGTGAGCCCTACATGGGGCAACCTGATTACCTTGTATCTACCTCAGCACTTAGAACAGTGCTTGGCACATAGTAAGCCCTTAACAAATACCAACATTATTGTTATTCCATTGCTAATTTGGCATAGATCATACTGCACCCTCAGATCTGAATGGTAAGAATGCCTACATGAAATAGACTTAACCTTGATGAACTTTTTAGAGCAGCCGAATTTCCTAAGTAATTTCTAAGCACTAGATGCTAATAGTATCAAATACTTTCATAATAGTCTATGGAAGCCACTTCCGTCTCGATGACAGTGTGTCATGAAGATCTAGCTCCAACAATTGACTCCCATCTGTTTGGATGCAACTTTGTTTTACCATCTCCTTTAGCAAAGGGGCTAGATGTGATGGCTGCATATATTTCAGGTCTCACAGCCCAACACAACAGCTCGGTAGAACCTTAGTTTTGTCTGGAGCATGATACCTACTGCCACTATGCTCTTACTGACGTAAGTGGCACAGGCTACTGCATCATGGGTTCTAAAAAATTGTTCCAGGCTGTGCTTTCGGATTTGTCTCATAGAGGGCCCATTTCTATTGTTGAGCCTATTTTGTGGAAACAAGTGTCACATTTACTCTCATTTGAAGGTCACACTCCTCCCAGAAGCCTTTCCAGATTAAGCTGTTTGTATCCTTCTCCCTTTTGTGTTGCCTATGTAGCTGTATCTGAACCCTTTGCTCACTTTCTATTTAACCCACAGTCAGTCCCATAGCACTTATTACAGGTCCATAACATTTTTATTGATACTGCTGTTTGTTTTCCCTTCTAGATTACAAGCTTGATTTGGGCATGGAATGTGTCTACCATGATCTCTTTTACTTTGTACTCTTCCACATGTTTAGTACAGTGTTCTACATGCAGTAAGGGCTCAATAAATGCCATGGATTGATTGATTGATTAATTGACTGCTGCCCAGCAGATTAGATTCATTAAACCAACAGGATTTGGGGAAATAAAAAATCTAAATACTAGACAATTTCTCTAGGAATTATCTTACTAAAAGGAATCTAATTAGTATTTAATGTTCAACTGCTCATTCTCATAAACCTATCTTCAAAGTTATGCAGGCTAACAAATAAAACCAAAAATCTTTTCAAATCTCAAGAAAATAATCTAGTTTCCTAGGCAACTGTGTTTTAGCTTTGTCATTACAGCTCTGATTTTATCTCAAAAAAGGTACGTTTCTAGTCCCCCCAGAAGGCTTTTCTTGTGGAAGGGAGAAAATAGAAGAATCAGCCATATTAAGATGTAAAATTAAATGTCAAATAAAAGAATCAGATTGAGAAGAGGAATATATACACAAACTGTTTGCTAAGTTAGAGAAGCAGCATGGCTCAATGGAAAGAGCACGGGCTTTCGAGTCAGGGGTCATGAGTTCGAATCCCAGCTCTGCCCCTTGTCAGCTGTGTGACTGTGGGCAAGTCACTTAACTTCTCTGTGCCTGTTACCTCATCTGTAAAATGGGGATTAAGACTGTGAGCCCCACGTGGGACAACCTGCTTCCCCTGTGTCTACCCCAGTGCTTAGAACAGTGCTCGGCACATAGTAAGCGCTTAACAAATACCAACATTATTATTATTATTAATAAAAAGGAAGAATTGAAATTTGCCAAGGCTTTGGTTTCTATTCAGTTTTGTGGTGCCTATTGCTAATTTATCTATAGAATTTCTGAGGAAATCAAGATTGGAAAATTCTGCTTAATTGTTAAGGTGTTATAGATAGATACAGATAAAAGAAAATTTTAAAATCTTGAAGAAAGAGAAACTTACATTTTAGAACAGATGCTTAATGTTCTGTTTAATGTAGAAACATTAAAAAAATTGCATGTCTGCTCAGAGATCGGTAAATAACTAAAATTATGTAACATTTAAGCTTTTTCAAAAGAATACAATTTCTCCTTGTTTCAACTCCATTACTTCAATTTCAGAGGGCTCAAATGAAGAATTGTAATATATTTCTAATAGTTCTATCAATTGAAGCAGAAGCCAGGTGGGGATTATCATACCAAAACCAGTACATATAAATATCACTGAAGAGATAATGGGGCATAAACCAAAACATAGAAAAAGCCAAACTATGAAAGTTTTGAAACTCGTATAATACTCACAGTACTTATAAAGCAAAGAATCCTAAGCAATATCCACCCTACAATATATAGAGGTAGTACAGATCAGTGTACTGACAACAAACCATTACTGTCAATGAGGTAACCTAAGAATGAGTGCATGTAATGTTAATCAATCCATCAATAGATTGATCAAAGGTATTTATTGAATGCTTCTGGTTCAGAGCACTGTACTAGATTCTTGGGAGAGTACACCACAACAGAGTTGACAGACATCAGCCCTACCCACAAGAAGCTTGTAATTTAGAAGAGAGTTTATAATCAAATGTAGATAAGGGTGGGGGAGAGAACCCTCACTTGGTATTTAGAAGCTATAGAGAGAGGTGGAATTAAAATGAAGTTTTTGTACATGTGAATAAGGAGTTGTTAGAATTTAATATTTTTTCTCTATGAATATAGAATGTTCAGAAATATATGGGATGAGTGGGAACAATTGCAGGAAGAAGGGAAAATTGTAGAAAATGTATTAATGTGGATGTCAAATTTCAATAAAGCTAAGGCCAGTGCCAACTTTGGTGCGAACCTTAGTCATTCTCTACTTCTCTGACCGCCAAGAAAACCACTGAATGTGATTCCTCACCATCAAAAAGCAGTTGTCTTTTTGTTGCTCTTGTTTGAAATGGTTGTCAGAGTTGAATAGTAGAAGTAGTAGTAGAAGTGGTATTATAGTGTTTACTATGTACAGAGAACCCTATTAAGGTCTGGGAAATAATGCCATGACCCTGGCCCTCAAAGGGGTCACAGTCTAAGAATACGAGAGGGGCAAGAAGACCGGAAATATTAATCGTATTTGTTAAAGCACTTACTATGTGCCAAGAACTGCTCCAAGTTCTGGGGTAGATACAAGGTAATCAGTTTGGACCCAATCCTTGTCCCACATGATGCTCAGAGACTTAATTCCCATTTTACAGATATGGTAACAGAGTGGGCTGATGACTAATCCTATCCTTCAGAACTGAGTCTTCTTCCAGCATTAAAGCAGTTCCCTGTACACAGTAAATACTCAGTAAATACCCTTGACTGGAAAAAAGTGAGAGCAGCAGCAGGAGGGAGCCAGGTTAGTCATCGGGAATAACTCCCTGACTCTGCAAGTGGAATTGGACAATTTTCTCTTTCTCTTTTTTATCTATCCATTTACACTCAATACTATGGAAACACAGATTGTCATTTGCTTTTGGCTAGAACTTGATGACAGAATTAGGGAATGTTTTTTTTGACAGCATGAGCTTGTCTGGTTGCGATGAAATGCAATGTTGGATTAAATGGTTGTCTGCATGTCCAAGGCTCATGTTTACTTTGTCAGATTTTTGATGACTAACATTAATGAGTTTTCCTTATTGTGGGCTTCTGCAAGAGCATAACTTCTGGGATATAAGAGAATTGATGTACAATAACTCCTGGTAATATTATCCACAGGTTATTTACTCAGAGCTTTAGCATGTCTTTGTCATTTGGAATGTTGCAGATTGTCATTCTTTGTTACTTCTGTTCAAACAGAGCAAACACTCATTGCTTAAGGGCTATAAACAATGAAGACATAGGAAACAATATATACAATGAATATATGTATAGATATAGAACAATAGCAAATGCACCTCTGCAAAAAATACTGTGTTTTACACCCCACATAATCTGCCCTAAAGGCCTGTAAATTCATTACATTGGTAATAGTAATACTAATTGTATTTATTAAACACCTTCTTCAGACAAAGCGGTCTATTAATTGCTCAGAAAAAAATGGATGATTGAGAATGAAATACAGTCTGGGCTACTATGGGAAGCACAACCTAGTAATAACATGGGGAGAATTGGCAACAGACACATAAGGATAGTTAAAATAATAAAAGTAAAAACAAAAAAAGCATAAAAATCAAGGACATTGACAAAAACAGTGGAAGTCATAGTGTACTCTAGTTTGCAGGGCAGAGATTCAGGTTTCACATGGCTCAGAATCCGAGTTAATCAATAACAATACCAGTCATTGCAATGACTGTCCCAGTGTTCTGAAATTTGTGAAGACCTCTCATGCTGCCGACCCCCCAGCCCAGGCATTCCATTCCTCTAGCTCCAGCTTACTCAGTGTGCCCTGATCTCGTCTGCCTCGCTGCCCAACCCTTTCCCACGTCATCCCCCTATCCTGAAATTCATTCTCCATTCACATACTCCAGACCACCACTCTCCACCTTCAAAACACTACCAAGCTCACATCTCCTCCAAGAGGCCTTCCCCGATTAGGCCCTCTTTTCTCCAGCTTTCTCCCCCTTCTTCATTATCTATGCACTTCAGTCTGTGACCTATAGACACCTGATTTTCACCCCACCCTCAGCCCCACAGCACTTAAATACATGTCCATAAAGTATATATTATAAATTACTTATTTATTCATATTAATGTCTCTCTCCCCCCCTAGACTGTGAGCTCATCATAGGCAGGGAACTGCTAATTTTGTGGTATTGTACTCTCCTAAATGCTTAGTAAAGTGCTGTGCACATAAGTAGTGCTCAATATATATGATTTATTTATTGATTGATTGATTATGTTTAGCCCTTCTGGTAGAGGGGCAGTTGCAAAACAAGCCCCAGAAGGGTGCAATGGGCAGGTGACAGTTCTCCAGGTTGGATTAATTTGCTAAATCCCATTATATCCTCTGAGCATTTGATATTCACCTCGACTACAGCACTTAGGTACATATCCCAAGGTATATATCCTTTGAAATATCCTTGGCCCAGTGGAAAGGGCATGGCCTGGGAGTCAGAAGGACCTGGATTCTAATAATAATAATAATAATGTTGGTATTTGTTAAGCGCTTACTATGTGCAGAGCACTGTTCTAAGCACTGGGGTAGACACAGGGGAATCAGGTTGTCCCACGTGGGGCTCACAGTCTTAATCCCCATTTTACAGATGAGGTAACTGAGGCCCAGAGAAGTTAACTGACTTGCCCACAGTCACACAGCTGACAAGTGGCAGAGTCAGGATTCGAACCCATGACCTCTGACTCCAAAGTCCGGGCTCTTTCCACTGAGCCACACTGCTTCTCCCAGTGAACTGAACTGAACTGACTGATTCTAACTGAACTGACTGGTTCAGTTCTGACTGAACTAATTCTAATCCTGACTCTGTCACATTTCATGTGACCTTGGACAAGTCACTTAACTTCAATGTGCATCAGTTGCCTCATCTCTAAAATAGGATTTAGGACTGTGAGCCATATATGGGATATGGACTGTATTCACCCTGACTACCTTGTATCCACTCCCATACTTAGTACTGTGCCTGGCATCTAAGAAGTGTTCAACAAATCCAAAAAAAAAAAAATCCTTATATTCTCCCATTTCCCTTATCTGTAATTTATTTTAATGCCTGTCTGCTGGTCTAGACTGCAAGGTTCTTGTAGACAGGGATTGTCTCTCCCAACATTATTATATTGATTATTCCCAAGCACTTAATATAGTGCTCTGCACGGAGTAGGTGCTCAATAAACACCATTGATTGATTGATCATTTAGGATTTGTACAGCAGAATGTTTTTAAATGTTAATTCTGCCCTTCAGGCATGTGTGCCCCCTCGTTCAGTTCACCATACTAGCAGTGAGACACTCACCGAGTCCCCTTACACTGGACTGCAAGGGCCCGCTGCATGGGAGAAGATGCCTTATTTCATCCAATCCATCGAGGCTCCCGTCAGCCCCTTTTTCTCTACCCAGAAGAATAAGAAACCTTTGAACACTGGGAAGTCTGTGACTGCTGTCATGATTGACTGAAACCACAGCTGTGGCTGTTGATCTCTGAGTTCTCAAGAGTCTGAAACAGTCACAGTGCCCTATCGCTCTTGTATTTTTGTCCTCATCTTTTATGTTATTTTTATGATTTTATTGATTCATCCTTCCTTATGGTTATGTCACCAGTCCCCTCTCCCTTTCCTTATTCTTAAACTGTGACAGGGATTGTATCTGAATTGTGTTTTTCCTAGTGCTTGGGTTAGCTTCTGCACAGAATAAGTGTTTAATATTTATTATTAAGCGGTTAGTATAGTGCTCTGCACATAGTAAGCACTCAATAAATACCATTGAATGAATGAATACTACTACTGCTACTAACCACTACTATTACTACAACAGTTATGACTATTACTAGTACTATTTTCACCATGACCAGCATCACCACAGAGCAAGTGCTTTTGTCATTTATTCTCTTCATATGACCTGCCCAGTAAGTCTGTGAGCCTTTTTACAGTGTTGTTTTAGCTACCTGCATTCCAAGACCTGGTTGTTCCAGGATCTTACCCTGTCATTTCTTATTGAGTATGGGTCTTGAATGACATTTATGAAATTGATCCAGAGCTCCTTTGGTGCTCTAAACCAATATATTCTATTGGGGTGAATTAAAACTATAACATATTCCAGTCATGAAGTTTCTAAGAAAAAGCGTGTTTGAAGGAAGAGGAGATAATGATAATAATAATAGTATTTGTTAAACATTTACTATGTACCAAGCACTGTTCTAAGCACTAGGGTAGATACAAGGTAATCAGGTTGTCCCACATGGAGTTTACAGTCTTAATCCCCACTTGACAGATGAGGTAATTGAGGCACACAGAACAGTAAAGTGACTTGCCCAAAGTCACACAGCTGACAAGTGGCAGAGCAGGGATTAGAACCCACGACCTCTGAATCCCAAGCTTGTGCCCTTGCCACTAAATCACACTGCTTCACAATACAATTCTTAATTCTTACAATTCTTAATACAATGTCATAAGGATCATTTCAGATTTGAAGTTAAAATATCCATAAATTATGCTATTACAGATTATAATTGTTGAAATGTGAAGGAATTAGTTTGATAATTTTAGTTCTAGACAGAGACAGATTGACATATATTAAAAACCCACAACCTTGTCACTCATCTCCATCTACATCCACTCTCTTGAAGAAGTCATTTACACCCACTTCTTCAAATACCATCTCTACACAGGTGATTCCCAAATCTACAAATCTAGGCCTGGCCTCTCTCCTTCTCTGTAGTCTTGCATTTCCTCCTGCCTTCAGGACATCTCTACTTGGATGTCCCACCAACACACAAGAATAACAATAATAATAATAATGCTGGTATTTGTAAAGTGCTTACTATGTGCCAAGCACTGTTTTAAGCACTGGGGTAGATACAGGGTAATCAGGTTGTCCCACGTGGGGCTCACAGTCTTAATCTCCATTTTACGAATGAGGTAACTGAGGCACAGAGAAGTTAAGTGTCTTACCAAAGGTCCCACAGCAGGTAAGTGGCAGAGTCGAGATTAGAACCCGCAACCTCTGATTCCCAAGCCTGTGCTTTTTCCTCTAAGCCACGCTGCTTCTCTATATATGTGCACTTAACATATGTAAAACAGAACTCCTCATTTACCTATATCCCCCCTGACTTTTCTGTCACTGTACACAGCACCACCACAGTTCTTCAATCAATAAATCATCTCTTTGTCTCACAAACATGTAACCTTGGCATTATCCTCAATTCATCACTGTCATTCAAGCCACATATTCAGTCTGTGACCAAAATCTTATGGATCTACCTTTACATTATTGCTAAAGTTCACCATTCCTCCTCCATCCAAACTGCCACTCTGCTGATCCAAGCATTTATCTTTCCTATCTTGACTGACCTTCCTTGTCTCCTTGCTGCTTCCTCTTTCCCTGCAATACAAAACAAAACTGTTCAGTCCACATTTCCTCACTTCTCAACAACCTCAAGTGGTTGACCATCCATCTCCACTTTCAATAGAAACTGCAGCGCTCTATCACCTTTTCCCCTTTTTTCTTACCTCACTAATTTCCTACTACAACCCATTTCAAACACTTTGTCAATCTACTCACTGTACCTCGATCAAATTCACCTTTGACCCCTTGTCCATATCCTCCCTCTGGTGTGGAACTCTTTCCCCCTTTGTATCCAATAGACCACCACTACTATCCCCACCTTCAAAGCCTTATTAAAATCACATTTTCATCAAGGAGCTTCCCTCATTTCCACTACTCCCTCTCCCTTTTGCGTTACCTTTGCACTTGGATTCATATCCTTTAAACACTTGATTGAAGTGCCCCACCCTCAATTATTTTATAAATGGGTATACAGGCCCTGTGAAGTTCAGTGACTTTCCCATAGTCTCCCTGTAGACTAGTAGCAAAGCTGGAATTGGAACTCAACTCTTCTGTCTCAGCTTTTTCCACTAGGCCCTGATGCTCTCCATAATTTAAAGGCCCTCAATTATGTCTCATCATTCAATTTATCCACTTTTTTTCTCCCACCATATACAGCTCACCAACTTAATTCCTCTAAGGCTGAACTATTCACTATGTCTCTTTCTTGTCTCTCCTGTCCCTGACCTTTTGCTTACACTGTTCCCTCTGCTTGGAACTCCATCCCTCTTCAAATCTGACAGAACCCTGTTCTCCCCATCTTCAAAACTCACAATTTAAGCAATAACTCTAAACATATGGTCTTTTTTTCTTCCTATTTGTGTATTATTTTGGTGTCTGTATTCCCTACCATATTGTAAAATCCTTGTGGGCAGGTGTAATTTCTTCTAACACTATTTTACTCTCCTAAGTTCTTAGTACAATAAATAGTATTGAATGATTGATACAGGAGCAAGTTTATACTAGAAAGGCAAAAAGAATTGCAAAATCATAGATTTTTCATTGCCGTGATTGAATAAGATAAGAACCATTCAATTACTGGAGACACGTACAGGCTCATGTGAAAGAATTGAGACTATTTTTGTGCAAATCATCCTAGGAACACATCTTTTTTTGGTAATAATCATTTGCCATTATGTTAATGAGAAAACAAAGGACATCTGCCTTACCCCTCCCTTTAAAGTGTATTTTTCTATAAAAGCTTTATTTTTAACTAATAGTTTTATGGTATAGTGCCTCTAATAATGTATATTTCACAAACAATAACTTTATATTATAATGCAAAAGAAAATTGATCATATATTTTAGAGTAATCCTTCAAAAAGTTAATATTTCCTCTTTAAAATTTATATTCCATCTAATTAAATTACATATGACAGAGGAATCGAAGTGTTATTTACCAAATCTGTTAAAAAAATCTAAATGCTAAATGTGAAATCTACTGAAGGGTTTTTTTTCAGTCATTAATACTGTAACAGGAAATATATTTTTACACCGGAAATTAGGGACTCATAGTAGGTTGGTATGTCATCAGTTTTACTTGAAATGAAATAAAGAAACTATGTTCCTTTATAAAGGGCACTTTTTCTACATCTAAAACAGTATAAATATAGGGCCATGAACAGCAATTGCTACTCGAGTTATAAAATCAGAGTGTTTGGCGGATTAAAAGACATTTTGAGTGATATGTACTTAATCATGGTGTTCAAAATTATAATTTGTGCAACCAAAGGAAATGTTCTTTTAGAAAAGTCTATGCTTAGGCATAAAGTCAAAAACAGGGATAAGTTTATTTATCTTCATGTAAACATTTTTCATACTCTGGAGCATTGTTTAAGTACCTTGAGGATAAGAACCATATCCCCTTATTCTACCTGTACTCTCGAAGGGATTTAGTAGAGTGCCCTGCAAATAGGAGATGTGCAATAAATGTTACTGACTGATAATGAAATCTGAACATATACAGGTAAAGCTGGCACACCCCTTAGTCATGACAGAGCTCTTCTATTCCCTGAATGAATTAACATTGTAGCAACACTTGATCTCTGATTAGGTCCTCACATACATTTGATTGTTTACTGGCTAACATAATATTAGCCTGTACCCGTCTCTAAATAACCTACATATGGAGGTTAATAGGGCCTGAAGATACCGTTTCCTTTTCCCCCACTTAACTCCAAAGAGAGGAGAAGTGATGAGGTCCCTCACTTTCATAAAAAAGGTGAGTCATCAATTCTATTATATAATTACATGAATTTTACTTTCACTTGACCAATTCTTTTTCTTCACTATAAAAAGGGACCTCATAAAGCAAATTAAAAGCCATCATTATTATTGAGAAGACAGATGAGAATTGTGTTAATGGTTAGAAGTGTCATCATTTTTTTTGGAAAAAAAGCACTGACAAATCTGAAAATATCTAAAATCAGATGGATCCCTAATTAAATATTTTATAAACTTTGGAGTAATGTATTTCAATCTTTTGATAACAAGGTCATATCACTTAGGGTTTTAACTTGAACTCTTGCATTTGAAAAAACAAATATGCTGCCACATTATGTCAGTAGTGTCACTGATATTCTGTGACATTATAGCTAACAAAATATCTAAGCTTGGCTTCATTGATGACCTTGGCTTCCCTTACATAGTCCTCTCCTGGTTCTTTTCCAATCTCTCTGGCTGCTCCTTCTCAGTCTCTTTCATCAGATCCTCCTCTGACTTCCACCCTTTAACTGTGAGGGTCTCCATAAACTCAGTTCTGGATCCCCTTCTATTCTCAATCCATACATCTACTCTTGGAGAACTCATTCTCTCACGTGGCTTCAATTGCCACATCTACATGAATGACTCCTAAATCTACCTTTCCATCACTGACCTCTCTCCTTTCTCTAGTCTTGTTTCTCTACTTTCTTCAGGATATTTCTCCTTAGAAGTCTTGCTGAAACTTCAAATTCCACTTGACCATAGATAAAACCACCATTCTCCCCGTATCACAAGCCCATGATCATGGTATTTTCTTTGATTCCTCTGTCTCTTTAAAGCCACATATTCAGTCTTTCACCAAATCCTGTTCTACCTTTGGACCATCTCTACAACTCACCCCTTCCTCTCCATGGTGAGGATATATATATCATTTTGACTATCGCATCAGCCTTCTTACTGACCTCCATGAGTCCAGGCTATCCCCTCTCCTGTCCATACTTTGTTATCTGGAACATTTTTCCAAAAAAAATAGTTTTGCACACATCGTCTCATTCCTAAAAACCTCCGGTGGGTTCCCATACACCTCAACATCAACCAAATTCCTTATCACTGTCCTTAACACAGTCAATTAGCTCTCCCCCTCTTACTTACTCCCCCTCCCCCTGCTCCTTTCTCACTACAACCCAGTCTATACACTTCAGTCTTCTAGTACCAACTTACTGTACTTCTATATACTTTTCTCACCATTTACACCTTACTCCCATTCCCTTGATATCCAACAGACCACTACTCTTCCCATCTCCAAAGGCCTAGTAAAATCAAATGCCCACCAAGAAGCATTCCCTTACTAACCTTTTATCTCCACACACCATTCTTCCAACCTTCTGTCTCACCTATACTTGTGGTTCTTTACCATCTAAGGACTATGATATTCACCAACCCCTTCTCCCACAGCACTTATATCCACATAGTAAGCACTCAATAAATAGGATTGAATGTATATCCAAGTACTTGAACTCTGATGCTTTATATGTAATATATTTTAACCTCTGTCTTCTCCAACTAGATTGTAAACTCCTTGAGTGCAGTGATCATGTCTACAAATTCTGTTATATTCTTCCAAGTGTTTATTGCAGTGCTCTTCACCCAGCAAGCACACAATACCATTTTTTTTTTACTTAACTTTCATTTGGGAAATAATTGATAGGGGTTTCCAAGGTCATATCACCATGCACAAACCAATTTATAGAGAAAGCTGAAAGAGAAGAGAGAAAGCAGAGGAGACTAGAGTGGTATTGGTAATCTAACAACATATATTGAAATATTTAGCTAATAAGAAAATGTGGGTTGTAAAGGTTAAAATGTAAAGATGATTAAAATATTGATATTACTGTATAATGAGATGGCTAATTAACATGGCCTGTATATTGTATTATTATTACTGTTATTATTATTATTGTAATTATTTCATTTTTAAGGTACTGTCAATGTGATCAGTCCTGTACTAGGTACTGGGGTAGTTGCAAGATAATCTGACTGAACATGGTCCCTGTCCCACAAAGGGCTCACAGTCTAAGTAGAAGAAAGAATGGACAATTACAGATGAGGAAATTTTGGCTCAAAGATGTTAAATAACTTACATGAGCTCACAAAACAAAGAAGTGGCATAGACACTCATAGAGCTCATGACCTCTAACTTCCAGATATGTATTCTTTCCACTAGACCACAATGCTTCTCAAACTCATTTTTCAGTGTTACCAATAGAGGGATGCTCTGTGCCATCTTCATTCCCTAGAGCTTATTTGGCACTTCTGAAGGGGTTTCTTTTCTTATTGTTATATTACTCAAGTGTTCAATTGCCTGTAGCTTAGTAAATCTATCCAACTTATTCCTAAAGCAAAAGTTCCCCGATTTTATCACTAGCACATTTACATGACAAATAGCAAAGGAGATAAAGAAAAACAAAGACAGGAGGAGAACAGACACATTATAGAAGCCCCAAACTCTAGTAAGTTTGTCATCACATGGGATTTCTATGCAGGAATGGGCAGTAATGGTGAAATATGAAAAAAGGACATTGGAATGGAAGGTTGAAGATCAGTGTCCTACTTCTGCTCAGTGAAAGTGTTAAAATAATCTTGTAATAATAAGCACTAATTTCTGCCTCCCAAACCAAAGACATCATGAATTTATCCACAGCCTGAACAATAGAATCTCATAGACTGTATCACTATCATCACCATCACCATCATCACCATCAACAAAAATACCATCAACATTTGAAAACATAATTTGAAAAAATGTATAGGTCACTGAAGCCATACAAGAAGCCATGTTTTTTAGACCTAAAGCAGTGTCCTTTATTTTGATTAACCAAAACATTAAAAAAAGGTTAATAGGCTCCCAGAGAACAATAACAACAATAATGAAACCCTAGAACACCACAGAAGCTCTACTGGAGCAAGAAACCCCAGATACAATACCTCACCAACAAACTGATGCTTCCCTGAAGCACTGACCACAATCTTTTTCTAGTTCTATTCCCAGCTTTGCTCCCTTGCTATTTAGCCTAACAGTTTGCACCAGAGTTACTGTCATTATCCACTCAATTTTCTGATCATCAGGTATGTAAGGTAAGAACAAATTCAAATATCTTCTCTCTATGGTGTATCTGGTATTGCCTCTCCCTAATTTCTCTAAGTTAAAGTATTGAAAAATATTCAGGAAATAATAATACCAAACTTTATTACTGATTACCCATTCAGAGTGTTGTGTGCCCGTACTCCCAGGTATGTACCATAGTCTTAAGAAGGGCTATTTGTTATTATTTATCAGGATTGCCCCAGACCACTGAGACAAATAGTTATTCTATTAATATTGATAGTATAAGAATTCCTGGAACTTTTTTTACCATATAGGTGTAATTCATATGCAAATAGTAAGATATTTTAAAATAATGTTATGAACAAAATAATCAATGGTAATGTAATTTGAAAAGATAATGAAAAATACATTTTAAGAGAAATAATAAATCCTAATGTACTAGGAAAAATAAGGGGAAAATGTGATTGAGTATTTTATGCCTATTATTTCAATCCATTTTTAATATAAGCACTGTTCATTATTTCTTTTAAAATTATAGTTTTATTTTGCATGGTACTTTGGCTGGGGCTCAAATCTTCCATTTTAATTAGTCTTCTATTACCATTAATAATAAATCCTAATTATGAAACCCATTAAGTCCCCATAATTGTTTCCTTCAAGATAACATTACGTTTTACTGAAGTTTTTAATATGAAATGTCTGTTATAGACTTTGAATGTGTAATTTGAATTGTCATAAATGTTAATAATAAACCCTCTCTTAAAACTGGGCTCAATCAGTATGAAGTTGTGTTTCAGTTCTCTACTGTTATCCTTACTTTAGCCCAATCACAAATTCTTACATTCAGAATGAGTGCAGGACAAAGAGGAGAGGGAGAGGATGATGTCATTTTATTTAATTTAGATCAGCTTGGGAGGGGAATGAAGAACTCCTGAACAGGGGAGCTATTTTCTAAGGTAGTCTTCTTCTGCCACTCACAGGACCCAAGCTCATGGATCCAGATCATGACAGCTCAAAGTTAATCTTAGTCAGTTGGAGTGAAAGTGGACAATTTTGTCATCCCCATTGTGTACCTAAGAGCAATATGGAAGAAGACGGTTTAAATCCCATTTTTGGCTTTCCCCAAAAAGAGATAATGGGAGATATAGACAAAGCCAAAGCAATGAAGAATATTTTAAAGACTTCATCTTTTTCACAATTTTAGTCGTCACTCAAGGTAATCTTTACTGATAGTGGTGGGAGGGAGCTGCTTCTCTCAGAGGATCTGTAATGTCACATAGCATGAAGGTGTGACATGAGGGGGTCACTGTGCCCACTGAAGTCTAAACCTAATTATCAGATAAATACAATTGGCAAAGATTTTCAGCAAACTCATAATTATTCAAGTTCCAACTTTCTTGCTTGTAGGTTATTGAAGTTTTTTTAAATTTCTCTCTTTTTTTCCCCCCTTCTTTTGATCACTTTATTATTTGGTAACACCTTCTTTCTCTAATGTCTGTACAGCCATGGCAATGGAAGAGGATCGAAAAACAACTCTGGGGAAAATTTAAAGTAATTGGAAATAAAGCAACTAAATGGGATATTGATGTCATCCTTCAATTTAACTATGTCCCATTTTTAAGTATCAGTGACAACTGAGAGTTAACTGTACAAAAAAAAAAAAAAAAAGAAAAGAGAAACCAATTATTTATACCTCAAATATTAGAAATAAAAAATCAGGTTAGAATATGTAACTCACTGCCTAGCCTGGAAGGTGGCATCAGTGTTAACTTTGTCTCAGAGATCTTGGGGGAGAACAAATTCAAGTTCCTTCTCTTTGCTATCTGTTTGGTATTGCCCCACCCAGGTAGCACTTAAAGCATTGGAAGACAATTTGAATTCATAATACATTCAAGGATCAAATCCTTAGGTGGCAAATAAAAGATATTGAAGTGTCCCAACCATTATATTTTTCTACTTTATATAAATTGTATACTTCTAAAGATGAGATAAATAGCCAAATTTGTGTATTATTTTAAGACAAATTTATTCATATTCAATTTAAAATTAGTAAGATATTACAATTATAAGAGCAGTAATGTATTTTTTCTAAGCAAAACAAAATGTTTATAAGTTCCCAAAGCATAAAAAGTGTGAATTGTTTTGATCATATTTAAAAGCGAAAACCTGTGTTTGCTTATAGAAGTTCAATGATCAATGAAATATAGACCTAAAGGAAACTTACAACAACAGCAACAACAAAAATCAATCAGTAGGTACAATTGCAAACAGCAGGGCATTTTTATGTTTCTAATGGCATGTACACCTTCAATAATTTAACAAGAAAAGCCATTTTGCTTTCAGTTAGTGTTTAGTTTTTTCAATAATGTATGTTTCTGTAGGAACTCACAATATCAGCATTATGATGCCTTATTAAAATATTTGCCCCTTTAATCCTTCCCTCAATGACTGCTCACGCTCTCTTGACTCTCCCCATCTCCCTCTGGCCATTCTACTTTTCCTCTCATGAGTTGTTCACATCTGCTGTCTCCTCTTCCCCAACTCTCCTGTCAAGAGAAGCAGCGTGGCTCAGTGGAAAGGGTCCGGGCTTGGGAGTCAGAGGTCATGGGTTCGAATCCAGGTTCTGCCACCTGTCAGCTATGTGAGTGTGGACAAGTCATTTCACTTCTCTGTGCCTCAGTTACCTCATCTATAACATGGGGATTAACTGTGAGCCTCACGTGGGACAACCTGATTACCCTGTATCTACCCCAGCGCTTAGAACAGTGCTCTGCACAGAGTAAGCCCTTAACAAATACCAACATTATTAACCTCCTGTGCAAACTAGCTACTGTCCCCTTCTCCCCACTTAACTGCCCTTTCCATACTCATCAATCACTAAATCAATCAAGGTGATCAATCAATCAAAATCAAACTTAAATACAGTGGGTTCTACTCCATTCTAATTTTCCTAAATCTTTTAACTGCCTTCAACATTATCAACCACTCTCCTTTCCTAAAAACACTATTTAACCTTCATTTTACAGACACTGATTATCTACCCACCCCTAGCTGCTTCATCTTGTTCTCTTTCACTTGTTCCTCAATCTCTCACCCCACCTCCACACCCAACTATGGGAGTTCTTGAAAGGTCAGTTTGGGATCTCCTTCTATTCTCTAATACACCCACTTCCTTCCTTGGAGAACTTATTTGCTCATATGGCTTCAACTACCATGCCTTTACAAATGACTCCCAATCTAACTCTCCACCCCCAACCATTCATCCTCCACCTCCATCCATTCAATTTTACATTTCCTCCTGCCTTCAGGGCATCTTCATTTGGATGTTCCACCAATACCCCAAACTTCTAATCTTACTAATCAAATCCTCTCCCCCACTTACCAACTCACTATTGACAACACCATCATTCTCCTTATCTCACAAGCCCACAGCATTAGAATTATCGTCAACTCATCTCTCTTATTCCACCCTCATGTTCAGTCTGTCATCAAATCCTCTTGGTCCTACCTTCACATCATCTTTAGATTTTGCCTCTCCAAGCAACGTGGCAGTTATCCAGTTATCCAGTTATGGAAAGAGCCTGGGCTTTGGAGTCAGAGGTGATGGGTTTGACTCCCGGGTCTGCCACTTGTCAGCTGTGTGACTGTGGGCAAGTCACTTAACTTCTCTGTGCCTCAGTTACCTCATCTGTAAAATGGGGATTAACTGTGAGCCTCATGTGGAACGAACTGATTACCCTGTATCTCCCCCAGTGCTTAGAACAGTGCTCTGCATATAGTAAGTGCTTAACAAATACCAACATCATTATTAATATCATTGTTATCTGAACTGTTACTAAACAGGTCCAAGTACTTGTCATATTGCTTTCCAATTACTGCATCAGCCTCCTCATGGTCCTCCTTAACTTCAACCTCTCCCCCCCCAATCCACAATTTGCTACCCCAAACATTTTTCTCAAAAAACATTCTGCACATATCCGCCCACATCAAATGATTGCCTACCCATCTGTGCATCCAGCAGAAACGCTTTACCATCAACTTTAGAACACTCCATTAGCTCACCCTCCACCTCTTCTCACTTCTCCCCTTCTACAACCCAGCCTCCTTAATTTCCTCCTCTAATTCCAACCTATTTGTGCACCTCAAACTTAATAATCAGCCACCCCAACAACAGACACAATGAAGCAGAACCTCAAACAATCTGCCGTTGCAGTGGATAGGTGGGAGAGAGCAACAGATTACCTTTTGGATTGTGCCCAGAGTTGGTACTGATACAATCATTTTTAAGTCGACCCCAGCACTCAGAACAATTCTTATTCTAAAAGGGAATAGCTTCAAAGAGGAGCAAGACAGAGAGCCACTATTTGGGGGTTGTTTTCATCCTGATCACAAACTGTTGGATCTTGTTCAGCAACCCAGGATGAGTGAGCCTGAAATTCCAGCTTCAACAGCTACCAAGTCCAGTACCACCATCACCCCCATTGGATGGTCCACTATACCCTCTTGTAACAATTACCTTATTCTACTTAAAAAAATTTATAAACCATATCATGCTTCTTTGAATAAGCATCAATATTGAAGTACCCGTGGTACTTGTTACACGGGCATTGTACTAAGTCTTTGGATAACTGACGAGTTCAGTTTGCAACTTGCATAAACAATGTGTTAAACCTAATGCCCTTTGGCATGTCACTTCCTATGATCACAGACAGACAGGCTCCAAGCAAAAACCAAATTATAATACATAGTTTTATTCCTTGCAATTTTATGGTTATTGATTTACCTAATACTGTGTTGTTTGCCTCTGTGTAAGAGATTTCAGTCTTGTAGCCCCCACCTGGATACTCACAGCCCTGGCACTGGAAGTGAGCCAGAGCCATGCGCTTGCTGTGGCCAGGGTAAAGGGTTTAAAGAAAATAAACTAAAATAAAGATCCCTGCATTAAGTCAACTCCTCGACCCACTTCTTGAGATTAATTCTTTTTAGCATTAACTCAACCTCTAATGTGCTTTTTAAACTAACTCTCTCAACAAACACAACCCTCAATTTTCTGCTTACTGCATTCTGCCAAGGTAGAGGAACTCCCAGATTAGCGATCGGAGAAGATAGGAAAACTGGAAAAGAAATAATATTGGGGAAGAAAGAAAATTACACTGTCATCCCAAATTACCAAAAAAAATGAGCAATCTAGTAATAGATTAGGGTGCACCCAGAAGAAGCTCAGTGTTATGGTCAACAAGTATAGTATAGCATAAGAGACTCTGGGAACAAGACCCTGGTTGCTGCTCACTGTCCTCCAAAGGGGAGATAGGAACAACCCGAGAGACCTCTTAGGCTGGGGATGTCCATGCTGGTACAGCTCGTTAAGGACCTGAACACCAAACGGGCCTGATTGTCTTGCGGTAGGAAACCTCTATGCCTATGCAAGTTATGGAGAGGGAGATGGAGTTCTCATTACTGCACATCTAGAGGTGTAAAAGGGAAATCAAGATTATTCATAATTTTAGTGCAGGATGGTTTATTGCTCTGCTGGAAATGACTTGTTTACTAAATGTTAAATTCAATGCTAAAAAAACTTTCCACACATTTTATTTATTCATTAATTCAATCATATTTATGGAGTGCTTACTGTGTGCAGAACACTGTACTAAATACTTTGTACAGTACAATACAGAAAAAAATGGATACATTCCCTACCCACGGTGAGCTCCTTACATCAGCATG
The DNA here is from genome assembly GCF_004115215.2 of Ornithorhynchus anatinus. Taxonomy (NCBI): domain Eukaryota; kingdom Metazoa; phylum Chordata; class Mammalia; order Monotremata; family Ornithorhynchidae; genus Ornithorhynchus; species Ornithorhynchus anatinus. The sequence continues at coordinate 23,712,156 of NC_041737.1, read as the reverse complement.
GCCTAGTGGATAGAACGGGCCTGGGTGTAAGAAGGTCATAGATTCTATTCCGGGCTCTGCCACTTATCTGCCGTGTGACCTTGAGCAAGTCACTTCACTTCTCTGTGCCTCAGCTACCTCATCTGTAAAATGGGGATTGAGGGTGTGAGCCCCACATGGGACAGGGACTATGTCCAACCTGGCTTGCTTCTATTCACCCAGCATTTACAACAGTGCCTGACACACAGTAAGTGCTTAACAATTACTATTATTATTATTACCATGCTTCCCCTACATACCTTGGAACTTAACATGGCTATCTGATTTGTTTATTTTCATATCCATCATAGTTCACTTTGTGCTTCCAAAGTTTCCAACTTCCACCAGCTGGCACATTGAACCTCTACCGCTCTAATCTGTGAGAAGGTTACAGATATTTCCCAGATATACTCTTATTAGCAGAGACACTAAATCTAACTGTAGAAGGAGAAAAAAACATAAATAAAATAAATTAGATTCTGCATTGTCCAAATAGCCAGGTTGACAAGTGTTTATTTTTTTTTTCCCAAATAGGTGAATCTAGAGTGTTATTGCTATGACTGGTGGGCATGTTTAACAAAATGTAAGATTACAAATCCCTGAAAGCAAGACAAGTATATTGCAGCACAATGCCATCCTCCAAAGATGAAATGCATAAAAACCTAATTTCTGGAAATTTAAGGAAGGAATCCTAAATCACCTGCAAAGGCTCTCCCTTCACTCAGAGAGCTGGATTCCCCAGGGACTTCTTAAAACTGGGGATTGTTCTGGAAACTAGTTGTAGTGAGGAATTAGTAGGTGAAATTAGAGGCTGTCTGCTAAACTGAGGGGTATTTATAAATTCACCATTTCACACTTGGTTACTTGCTTCATTGTGCCCCTCTTTCGACACTACTCAGTTAAGAAATTTTCTGGAGCATGGGCTTGTAATAGTCATTCTTGGTCACTAAGAAAAGCTAAACTACAGTAATGTCAGGTGCATTTAGTGGCAGTGTTGCCTAGTAAAAACAGCATGGGTCTAGGAATCAGGAAATTTGGATTTTAATTCCAGTTGTAGTAATAATAATTATGGTATTTTCTAAGCACTTACTATGTGCCAAGCACTGTTTTAACCACTGCAGCAGATACAGGGTTATCAGGTTGTCCCACATGGGGCTCAGAGTATTAATCCTCATTTTGCAGCTGAGGTAACTGAGACACAGAGAAGTTAAGTGGGTTGCCCAAGGTCACACAGCAAACAAGTGGCTGAGCTGAAATTAGAACCAACATCCTCTGGCGCCCAAGCACGTGCTCTTTCCACTAAGCCACACTGCTTCTACCTCTACCTCCTGCTGTGTGACTTTGAACAAGTTAATTAATCTCTCTGTGATATTCAGTTTCCTCTATACAAAATGAGGGTAAGATGTCTATTCTCCATAGCTCTTCAACTTTGAGGTCCTAGTGAACTACTGGAAACTCTTAATAAATCCCAAAGCTATTAGTTGCCCAATATATCAAACAAGCCCTATTTCAATGTTTTTCCTACACACACCCTCTTTCTTATAGACAATGGAATTTATAGAGCACTGACTGCATGCAGAGAGCATTGTACTGAACATTTGTGAGAGTACAATTCAAGAGTAGCTAGACGCATTCCCTACCCCTAACAAGTTTACAATCTCTCTCTCTCTTTACCTCTTTCTCTCTTAATCTATGCCTCTGTGTCTCCATCAGTCTTGTTCCTTTTCTGACTAATAACAGCCAGGTGGCCCTGAGTCCTATCCCAGTATAAACCACCCAGAATTTGATCACTAGCTCTATAATTTTAAAATTACTATGCTTCATGAATTTAATATTTTTCTCAAATAATTCACCTAGTACTTCGTTAAAAACTAAAAATAAATATAGGTGTGTAAACTCTTTCATAGTTTCGATTTTCTAGAACTCTCCACTGAAGGCATCTATTTGGTACTGATCTTCACTGTCTTGACTACAGTGAGACTTAAAAAAGAAAGGGAAACCATATATTTTGCTATATCATCTTAGATTACTTACAAACACTTTGATTAATATCTATTATAATTTATAGTGAAATAATATAACTGATTTTATAAGAAAAATATACATTTTAAATATTCTCTCATTTAAGAAGGGAAAGGTACAGGAATACAACAAAGCTCTTTAGGTAAAACTTCAAATTTTGGAGGCTCTGTTAGCAGTTGTAAAACTTATCATAATTTCTTTTTTTCTCTTCTGTTTTATTGGTTTGTGTTTTCTTCAGTTTTATTGCATTCATTCTTACATTCTTTATGGATACATTCTAGCCTTAAATTGTTTAGGATTACAAAATTCCATTAGGAGTTATTACCAAGCACAGAAAATACATTTAATTTTGTAAGTCATTCTGCAGCACATCCTTGCACATCTTAATTGCTTCTTACGTAAACTGTCATGATAAAGAGGTTATTTGTCAATTTTTCTCTGAAAGACAAACTAACTATGCAGTAGGAAAATTGTATGATCACATTTTCAATTATTTCCCATAATGAATGTGGATATTAATAATCACAAAACTATTGATTCCACCTAAAAATGTATCATGTTAAAACCGTTTATATATTGTCCTTTGTCACTGACAACACTTACCTGCAGGTTTAATTTTAGTAAATGTCACTTTTACAGATTTGTTTCAATTAGAAATGACTGTTCTCTTCATTCTCTAAAGTTGTGAAAACAATGTTCTTTTTACTCTTTACTAGAAGATGCTACCACATTTCTCTCACTGTGTAGCTCTCTGTCATTTGTGCTCATGCATCAGTGCTTTCCTAATTCCATCAGTTACGGTTCACTTCAGGCTTTGGTTGTTGCAAGATTTTGCTGTCATCAGCTAGGTCACCTGCAGATAGTAGTAGGACTAATTTCCACTAGTAACTTTTTTAATGAAAAGACATACAGACAGCATTCTTTATAGCTGAAGCATTGTTTCCAGGCAGTGTAATTCCACATCTTTCTACAATGTAATTATCAGTTTTTAGCAGACTGAATTATCATGAGACCCAAGGTTTTGGAGGTTATTAGCAAACCCAATATATCTGTCAGAAACAGGAAGCATTTTAGCACACAAGGATGAATAACCAGTATGTTGTATCTAGAGATATCCATTTACTAAATGCAAATTTGTATTTTATTCATGGGCATTCAAAAGAGCACAGTAGTATGAAAAGAGGTTGAAAATATTTGTGGAAAAAAAAAAAGATGAAAGATGGCATCATGCTAGGAAAGTTTCATGTATTTTGGATATGTTTGTCTCTCCGTGTACTTTGAACTACACTTATTACAACCAGGCAAAATATATAGTTCCTTAAAAAGTCATTATAAATATTACTGAATAATATTCAGGAAACATTTTTTCACTAAATATGTTTTGTTGTGTTTGAATACATTAATGTGAAGTTTCCTAGTTATTTCAAGATAAAAATAAGGACGGTTACCTATTTAAAAGAAAAAGCTTCTAAAAAAATGTACATCACATCTGATTTTCTTAGGCCCCAAGAACCTGGATTTCGACTTGCATATAGAACAGAATAGCATTATCTTTTGATTGATGATCATTTCCAAACAATGGGAAAAGGTGAATTGTATGTACTTATTCTTTTATATTTGTTAGTCACAAGAAAATCACTGTGGACTAATGGATCAAGCATGGGCTGGGAGTTCTAATCCTGACTCTGCCAATTCTCTGCTGTGTGACCTTGCACAAGTTACTTAACTTATTTATGTCTCAGTTACCTCATCTGTAAATGGGAAGTAAGAATGTAAGCACCATGTGGGTCATGGATTGTGTTCAACCTGATTAACTTGAATCTACCCCAGCACTGAATACAGTTCTGGGCACATAGTAAGGTCTTAACAAATACCATAAAAAATGATAATGATTGTTAACTGAATGATTTAAGATATATCTACAGAGAGAGAGAGAGGAAGAGAGAGGGAGAGACAAATGGAGAACTTTAGATAGTTTTCTTGCCTTTGGAAAAAGGCAACTAGATAATTCATTCAGATGCTTTCTATTGTGGTATTCTTTTGGATATTTTGTCTCTTCTATAGTTCACTGAGAAAAGTATAGCATTTTGTGTCAAGTGGCCAGGAGAAGTCTTCTGCTTGCTATCTCAAGCAAGTCCCTTGTCATATATTTTCATTTAGTTTTCTTTACTCATCCTGCCCTCCCTTTGCTCTTATTCTTACTGGGCTTAACTGCAAATTTACAATCTTACAACTCTTCACACTGCTCAGCACTTATCATGTTCTGGTTTGATTACTATGCTAGCATCTTCACTTAGCTACTAGCCTCTAGACACTTTGCTCTCCAGATCATACTACACTCTGAATCTAGGTCATTTTCCTATAATATTATCCTCTCCGTATCACCCTGCTCCACACAAACTTTCACTAGTTGTCCTTTTCTCTCTGCATCAAGCATTAACTCCTAACAGTTGGTTTTAAGGCAACCAATCAGGTCTTCACAGCTGCAGGAAGGCCAAAAGCAGAGACAGATCAAGCACCCCAACCTTCCCACCTCCAGACAGCACACCATCACTGGGGCCTTTTGATGATCCCACAGTCCCATTCTGTTTTGCACCCTACATCATGGGAAGTACAGAAGCAACATTAACAGGTGGCCGGCACGAAGCTCTGAGCAATGGGTAGGTACTGGTGACTGTTTTAGCTGTGGTGGGCACTGTGGCTGCAGTTGTGATTATTGGTCTTCTAGCACAAAGAGTAGAACCTCTTATCCTTAAGACACATGTATGTCTTTATCCTTGTCTCTTGTTGTTTTAGCATTTTTGTTGTTTTATATTTCTTTAGGTCTCTGCAGTCAGTCCCCTTTCTCTCATTTTATATTTAGAATGAATGCCCCTTGAGGGCCATGGATCATGCATAGCTTAGTGGACACAGCATGGGCCTGGGAATTAGAAGGACCAGGGTTCTAATCCCGCCTCTGCCACATGTCTGTTTTGTGACCTTGGGCACGGTTCACTCATCTATAAAATGGGGATTAAGAGTGTGAGCCGCATTTGGGACAGGAACTGTGTCCATCCCAATTTTGCTTGTTTCTACCCTAGTGCTTAGAACAGTGCTTGGCATATAAGCACTAAAGTACTATTATTAATATTATTATTATGTCTAGTTCTCAACACTTATACTCCATAAATACTCCTCCTCCTTCTACAACTATTATTATTATTCCTCTCTGCCCCCTTTTATCCTCTCTGTTCTCCCACTGCATTTCAGTTCATACATTTTGTTCCTTTCAAGTCAACTGTGCCTCATGCTCATCTCTCTCACTACCTACTTCTTGATCACACCCTCTCTCCTGCCTGGAACTTCCTCCTTCTACACATATGGCAGACACCCAACTCTCTCCATCGTCATGATCTTTATAAAATCACATATTCTCCAGGAGGACTTCCCTGATTAACCTCTAACCCTTCACTTTATATCCCCCATTTGCTGTTCTAATACTTTGGTGACATCTAACCACTTAAGTACTCATTCCATACCTATAGCACTCACATACATATGCTGATATGCATTGCTTCCCCTACCTGTAATATGTTTAAGTGTCAGTCCCTCTCTCTGCCCCAGTCCCTCTCTCTGCCCCTGCCCACCACAATTAGCATAGTAGCAGCTTGTATAGAGAGGAAGGGATGAGTTAAAGAGATGTGTAAGGAAGAACTGACAAGATTTGGTAAGAGACTGATTATGTGAATTGAATGAATGAGATGAGTCAAAGATGATGCCAAGGTTACAGGCTCGTGTGACAAGGAGGATGGTGGTGTTTTCTACAGTGATGGTAAAGTCAGTGGGAGGATAGGGTTTGGTCAGAAAGATGAGACAATTTTTTATCAGCAGAAAAGAGGCAGGGATAACAATAAGGAGGTTGCTGTAAAATGAAAGCAAGGTTAACCTAGCCAAGGTCCTGTTTGATTTCACAGAAACAGTAGTATAAGGAGCATTAATACTCACCCACTCCTCTGAATTCCTCAGCGCTTCTCAGCCACAACACAATCAGCCATGTTTTGCATATTTGTACAGATCTTTACCATTAAGCAAGGTAATAAATAAATGCATTCTCTATATAATTTTATTTGGGTTAATATAATGGAGTATCCTTAAGATGACTTTGAAAATATTAAATCTGTTAACATCTTGATGTCAATTAAAAATTCTTTTGAAATAAATCAGGAGATTTCAGAATTTTAAGTACCCAATCTCCAAAGGGAAAGAAATGGTAAAAATCAGTTGTTCTTTGCTGAGTACCTACCTTGGGCAGAGACTATAAAAATAAAAGCAAGCACCATGCAACTTCCTACAGATAGGGAAAAGAGCAGATTTTCTCTTAATCCTACATCTATAATGATATCATTTTATATTAAATGCTAAAAAAATCAGTTTCAGTGCATATTTTCTGGCTGAAGAATACTTGGATAATTTCAGTTATCAGTCTAAAAATTAGGACATGCCCATAACTCCTTAGTTTTTTTTTGGTAATCATATCTTTATAAGTAATAATAACCATGAGTCTTTTAGACTTTGTCTTTGTTACAATCATTTATACTATTTCTGCCTGTCTAATATTTCTTTCATTTGATTATTATCTAAAAGTATGCAAATTGAATAATTAAGTGGTAAGTCAATTAATCATATCTTAAATAGAATATAAACTCCCAACTAGATTCATCAAGTCAAGGGAAAAAAATGTACCTAATTAAAAATAATGAGTATAGCCAAAAATAATTTTCACTTCATCAAGTATGTTTTCTACCAGATAAGTTAATAACTATTGTAGGATTAGCTGCATTATTCTTTTTAAATTACTATGTGCATATGCATTACTGTGTTGTTACTTTATTTCTAATTAGGTTTATTGGAATAAGCTAATTACAAGCAATTCATTTTCTTTTACTTATTGTGCAATCACTACTGATCCACAGTGAAAGGAGACCAAATACACTGGTTAAGAATATGGCAGAAACTCTGGTTTATGTTTTGGTAATGACAGAAAACAGAGTCTTATTGAATTTTGTTATTGTTTCATCACTTTGTATGTGTTATGATTAACTTAAATCTGCAATATATTGTTGTATTCTTTCAGTCTGAATATGATTGTCATAGTAGAACTCATGATGACCTGTCAATATTTTTCATATTTTTTATTATTTTCTCAATTTTTGAATTTTAGATTTTGTACAAACAATACTTTCTAGATAACAAATTTATAATTTATCATGGTCATCATTATCATTTAAAGCATTCATTTAATACCTATTGCACATACCTCTCTCCTAGGTCCATTCCCTGTAGGAAAAAAACATAGCAAAAGTGTGAACAAGTAGAATATGAAATATTTGACTTTCTATCATTTGTTTCTCTTGTGCATGCTATCTATATTTTGACACTAATGCACTGTATACCTACATAGTTAAGCATGCAAACTCAGAGCATATATAAATTAACATTCTCTAAAAGCAACAAGGAAAATGTACTTTGAAGAACACCTTATTTAAAATCCTTATTTCTTTATTTTGAAAACATCCTTAGATATTTCATGACTTTGGAATAAATAAATTTTGGAAGTCAAAATCTTATCTACTTTCCATTTTGTAAGCATTTCATTAGATTTAGCATACAAGAGAAATAGATGTGGACGCAAAGAACATCTGTGTTTTTTATGCTTTAATTTCCTTTGTGTTAGTGTAACAGAATTTCCATAAAATGACTTAGAAAACATTAAATTGCTTTAACATTTTGATCTCAGGAATTCTGTTGAAATGAATCTTGAGATAAAATTTGAGCCCAGTGTGAGACAGTGGTCTTTGGGGCTCTCTGGAATGGAACAGGTATCTGCTGGGAGGGTCCCCAGAATATAAATTCACATATGGATGCTGCTTGAAGTTGGATAATTTAGATCTGCTCTAGACCAGTACCAAAGACCACTGGTCCTGCTTGCAAATAGGAAACAAGAAGAGGAAGCATGGCTTTGTGTAAAGAGTACGGGTCTTGGAGCCAGAGGACTAAAGTTCTAATCCTGACTGCAGATGCTTGCTATGTGACCTTGGGCAGGTCACTTAACTTTTCTGTGCTTCAGATTCCTAAACAATAAAATGAGCTGTGTGGTCCATATGGCACTGTGTCAAACCTGATTAGCTTGTATCTATCCCAGTGCTTGAAACAGTGCTTGACACATAGTAAGTGCTTAAAAAGTATCATTTTTTAAAAAAAGCCACTTGGGATTCTTAAAATGAGTCAATCCAATATGAACCCATTGTATACTTTTTTTTGAGTCATGATAGCCTATGTATTGCCCAATTATTTTACCATGTAGAATCACAAATGGACAAATTAGATTAATATATTTTTGTTTTTGTATAAAGAATAAAATTTCATTATACAATAAATGATATTAAATACATTTTCCATTTAGTGATTTAAATTAGAGGTGAAAATTATTTTAATACTATTTTTGAAGATAAATACGGCATACTATATGCCTATAATAAAAGGAGATTTATGACAGGAACACATAGTTTTGAGGTATTAGTTTTTTATTATGCTTGGTTAAGGCAATAAGCTTAGTATTCATACTGAACATTGTATCAGTGTTAAGCAATAACTATTAATATGTTAAACAACTAATGTGACTGGGCACACCTGCTAACCCTACTATAGTTAGGGAAGTAGAGGAAAATGGGAAGAAGTTAATTTTTCTCCCCTTCTAGACTGTAAGCTCGTTGTGGGCAGGGATATGTCTACCAACTCTGTTAACTCTGTTAACTCTAACTCTTTTTGGTTATAATATATAACTAACTCAATTATTTGCCCAAAATGTATCCTCCTAAGTGTTTAGCCCAGTGCTCTGCACACAATAAGTGCTTGGTAAATGATTGATTTATTGTAAACCGCTATTAAATCGGATTGGAGAGACCTATTATTCCAAGAGAAATAGGATGTATTGACTTGTTATGAAAATGTTCCCCTCTTTTTGGTTTTAATGCAGATGTGCAATCCAAAACAGTATCTATCACACACTGAAGTCCTGCTTTATTAATGAATTTCTCTTCCTACTCCTCCTCTGCATTTTACTCAGTCCCCGAGAAAGGAGAAAGAGGTAATGGATTCATAAGATTGGAGGTCGTTCACTAGTCGATCAATCAATCAGTGGTATTTACTGAGCATTTTGTGTGTGGATATAGGAAGCACTGGAGGGAATGGAGAGGAGAGGTGGGAAATGGAAGGGAAACATCAAAAAGAGAATAGAAAAACTACCACCTGGGGATTGACTAGTAATTTCTAGGTTTTTTTAAAAACTGACATCTTGCATGAGTTTGGTTAATTCAGGTCAAAACCATAAAGAAAGTAACCACAAATGATAACAAAGTTGCTGAATTAATTCAAATCATATTATTTGTGACTTTCTATCAGTCCTAATGATTGAATGGTAAGTAGGGTGGGGATGCTGCACTGGTAAACAACACATCCAACAAGTTTCCAGCTGAAGAGTACATTTTCTATTTCTTTTATCACTGTCAAAACTGTATCAAATGGAGGTAATGGTTACTCTATTCAATTATTGTTCAATTACACTATTTAATGAGATTTCAAGACAATGTAAACTGATAAAAATAAGAGATATTTATAATGATCACCTTTTTCATCTGTATAATTAACTATGTTAAGATAAACTATGCCCTCGGTTATCTTTCTACATGAAGGAGAAGTTCTCGGCCATCCAAGAGTGTATTTATCACTGCATCTTGTAAAGAAAACAGTAGAATAGCCTTATTAGAATAAGAATTCTAGTCTATTATTGAATGGACATTTATCTGTAATACTATTTACCAGGGAGCCATCAAGACTTTGGGGATGGCCTGTTGAAACCACCAAAACTTTTTTGACTAAAACTAACTCAGAGATCAAGGAAATCCTGCAGGAAAGCAAGCAAGACAAGTTAATAATGATAAAAATAATAACGGTATTTGTTAAGCACTTACTATGTGCCAAACCCTGTTCTAAGCTCTAGGGTAGATACAAGTTAATCAGGTTGTCCCACTTGCGTCTCCCTGTCTTAATCCCCTTTTTGCAGATGAGGTAACTGAGAACCAGAGAAATCAAGTGGCTTGGCCAAGGTCATACAACAAACAAGTTGCGGAGCCAGGACTAGCATCCAGGTCCTCTTACTCCCCAGCCCATGTTCTTTCCCCTCATGACTTCAGTAGTTTTTAATAATAATATTGTTGGTATTTGTTAAGCACTTACTATGTGCAGAGCACTGTTCTAAGTGCTGGGGTAGATACAGGGTAATCAGGTTGTCCCACTTGAGGCTTACAGTCTTAATCCTCATTTTCAGATGAGGGAACTGAGGCACAGAGAAGTTAAGTGACTTGCCCACTGACACATAGCTGACAAGTGGCAGAGCTTGGATTTGAACCCATGACCTCTGACTCCCAAGCCCATGCTCTTTCCACTGAGTCAGGCTGCTTCTCTACAAAAAGCTAATAATAATCAACCAGTCATATTTATTGAGCACTTACTGTGTGCAGAGCACTGTAGTACATACTTGGGTGCATACAACACAACAATATAACAGACACATTCCCTGCCCACAAGAAGCTTGCAGTCTAGCAGAGTAAAGAGTGAGCCCAATGTGGGCAGGGATTGTCTCTGTTCCTGAATTGTACTTTCCAAGCACTTAGGACAGTGCTCTGCACATAGTAAGCCCTCAATAAATACGACTGATTGAATATACTGTAATACTATATAAAGGTAGTCCTCTCTTTCAGGTTCAATTTCAAATTTCAGCTCCCATTCTTGCTTCTCCTCTTGCATCTAGACCCACTTCCATTTGGAAAAGGCAAAAGTCTTACAAGCCTGAGCTAGAACACACCAAGACTGTCTCTCTCTTTGCACACACACACACACACACTCTCTCTCTCATACACAACACACACACACACACACACACAAATTTAGCAGTGTATAAAGCCCTCTTTCAATTTTGAAGTTGATATAATGGTTGGTAAGTTCCTATTCATAGAAGCAAAAGTGGCTGAAAATATTGTTGCAAGATCAACACACCCTCATTAATTGTTTTCATAATTTGTTGTGCTACTGACTTTGTTCCATATATGTGTTCTTCACTCTGACTCCTCACTTCTCAACTGTCACAAAGCCATTGGTTGGGGAGAGGAAACTCCCTCTCCCTATTTCTGCCTGACTTGTTTGATTGCTCCTGTGCACTCCCAAAAGACCATTCATGTCTTTTGTCCTCCAGGGTCAATGGTGATCCAACTGCACTTTTAGGACTTTATGAGTGTGAGGATAAAACTACTCCTGAAATTTGATGTGGCTTGTGAGTAGTTTTTGATTTCACAAGGGTAGCTGCCTTGAAGACCTTCACTTGGTATGGAGTTCATGTACATGTGTACATTATGTACATATCTTTAAATTGTATATTATAAATTACTCATATTAAAGTCTGTCTTACCCTCCAGACTACATGCTTCTCATGGGGCAGGGAACATGTCTGATAATTCTCTTGTATCTTACTCTCTTAATATGATCTGCATATAGTAAATGTTCAAAAAATACCATTGATTGATTAAACGATGATTTTATGGTATTTGTTAAATGCTTACTATGTGCTAGACACTGTAGTGAGTTCTGGGGTAGATACAGGCTAATCAGGTTAGTCCTAGCTCCCATCCCACATTGGGCTCATGGTCTTAATCCCCATTTTACAGATGAGGTAACTGAGGAAGAGGGAAATTAAGTGACTTTCCTAAGGTCACACAGCATTCAAGTGGTGGAGCCGGGATTAGACTCGATTGATGAAGTGAATTTATTGCCCCACTCTCTGTTGCGGTGTTCTTTAAGGCCTACTGATTTTATATATATTGTTTTTTGTCTTCATGTGTCTGTGCATCACTGGACCCCATATTTTAACAACTATTTTAAGTATGTGTCATTTTGAAAACCTTTAGATGCAGTACAGTTTACCAGGCATAGACTGTGTATGAGACTTCAGTTTTCTTCAGATATATTGTCAGACCACGGCAATGGATCTGCAAAGTGATTTATAATATTTCCTTGTCACTTATAGCCTTTATAGCGCAGTTCTGCATGTAGATCTTGGAAGGCAGTCAACTCACCAGTATAGAGGGAATGTTTGTAGTAGCACAGCTTCTCTGAAATGAGAAGAGACAATAATAGTATTTTTAAGCACTTGTTATGTGCAAGCACCACGCCAGGATGCCCAACCACTTTAAGTGATAATGGGTTATAATCATCATCATCATCATCATCATAACGTTAATAATATTTCTTAAGTGTTTACTATGTGCCAAGCCTCACAACAGGACAACTTAGCAGCTGCAATGAGAATGGAAAATAGTGATAATAAATAAAAATAATAACAAATGCTTACAATGTGCCAAGCACCACAACAAGATACCCAAGCAGCTTTAAGTTAATGCTAAAAGGGTTATAAGAAATCAGGGAAGACAGAATTAGCAATATAAAGGAAATGTGTAGAACAGACTTAAATAATGTGATACAGAGATTGTTGGACCACCATTGCTTCAAACAGATGAGTCTGATAAAGTGATCACCCTCCTTGAATGAAACTTCCAAGATATTCTTGGAAGTTATATCAGTATTCTGATATTCTGACATCAGAATATGAGAGGCAGGTTTTAACAAAAGGTTTTGATCTAAAATTTAGTATATATACACATATATGCATATGTGTGTGTATATATACTACACACACAAATTCCTAAATATATCCCCAAGATTTGTGCTGAGTTTTTAATATGACAGAAAAAGTAGTGTTTAAATACTTAGAAGTATTAAATTTGGGGTTTTTTAGGTATAATTTTCTATCAGCATTTCTGAAAGTAATGTCGAGTATCAATTACTCACTACCTGCTGCTTCTTGTGATTAAGAGACAGACACTTTTCAAAGGAAATTACATTCCAATTACTAGGATAAAATGTAGGCAATCAACACAAGTATTACATCTTTTTATGGGGAGAATGGACTGAATTAAACCAAAAATGTCCTAAACATCACAACTAATTTAACCTTAAATGTTTTCACACAATATCTTTATGCCACCCACTGTGATGCTTCCAGCAATGTTAGCATCCGTGATGTTTGCCGGAAATGAATATATCCTTCTATTAACTTATAACATCTTGAAATGCAAGTCCATTCAAGTTTGATTCTAAGCCAAAGAATATAAGAGTGTTGTTCACTAAACTATGTAAGTGGCAGACATACTAGACTTCTAATTGTAGACATTTTGGCATTTTCTTGTCCTAGTCCAAAATAATGGTAATATTAATGATGACACTGATAATGTTTTGTATTTACATGCCTCTCTTCTGAAGAGATTAAGGTAATATATTATGTCATTTATTCTTGTAATGTTTCCATCACATAGGGAAACATACTACTGAGAAGAAATAGAGGCTCCTAGCTATGTGCCTTATCCTTTAAACCACACGTCAATCAATCAATAAATTTAATTTTAAAAATTTACTGAGCAGTTACAGTGTGCAGAGGTCTGACTACATGCTTAAGGTGTATAATACAACAAAGTTGTTAGATACATTCCCAGCACAATAATAATAATGATGATAATAATAATAATAGTACTTGTTAACCACTTACTATGTCCCAAGCACTATGCTAATCTGTGAGGTACATAAAGCTAATCAGGTTGGACAAAGTCCCTGTCCCTGTCCCATGGAACTTGCAGTCTAAATGTGGGAAGTAAGATTTAGTCCTCATTTTACAGAGAAATTAACTGAGGTTCAGAGAAGTAAAATTACTTGCCAAAGCTCACACAGCAGACATGTGGCAGAGGCAGGTTCTCTGCCTCCTAGGTTCGTACTCTTTCTATTAGGCCATGCAGCTTCTCACAGAGCTTACGATCTACAAGGGAGACAGAAAATAAAATAAATTATAGTTATATACATAAGGGCTGTGGGGCTATAAATGAGATGAATATCAAATACTTAAAGGGTTCATTCAGATCAAGTTCATAGGTGATGCAAAATGGAGAAGAAGTAAGGGAGGCGAGGATTTAGTAGGGAAAAGCCTCCTGGAGGAGATGTGATTTTACTAAGGCTTGAAAGGGGGGAGAGTGGGGGTCTGTCAGATCTGAAGGGGGAGGAAGTTCCAGACAAGAGGGAAGATTTGGGCAAGGGGGTCAACAACAAGACAGATGAGACTGAGTTACAATGAGAGGCTTGAACATTCTTTTTTTAAAATAATGACCCAGGTAGCAAAATGAAGTAGAAACTGGAGTATGGAGAGAGAGTAGGCTGAAAGGTAAGCAATGACGCTTATTTAGTATTCAAGGTGGGAGAAGATAAGTGCTTAGATGAATGCAGTAGTGGTTTGAATGTAGAGGAAAAGGCAGATTTTAGAGATGTTGTTAAGTTAGAATTGATTTAGTGACAGAATAAATATATGAATTGAATGAGTAAGCTCATCAGCCTGTATCCTTGATGTTATCCTTGATTCCTCTTATTCAACCCACATATTTAATCCATCACTAAATCCTGTCAGTCCCACCTTCGCAGTATCATTAAAATCTGCCATTTCCTCTCCATCCAAAGCTGCTACCAAATTAATACAATCACTCATCCTAAATCACCTGGATTACTGCATCAGCCTCCTTGCAGACACCCCAGCCTCCTGTCTCTCCTCACTCCAGTTCATACTTCACTCTGCTGCGCAGATCATTTTTCTACAAAAACATTCAGGGCATGTCACACCGCTCCTTAAAAAACTCTAGTGGTTGCCCATCCACTGCTAAGCACTGGGGTAGATAGAAGCAAATCGGGTTGGACACAGTCCTTGTCCCACATGGCGCTCACATTCTTAATCTCCATTTTACAGATGAGGTAAATATGGTCCAGAGAAGTTGAATGACTTGCCCAAGGTCACACAGCAGACAATCGGCCAAGTTGGGATTAGAACTCAGATCCTTCTAACCCTTAGGCCCATGCTGTATTCACCAGGCCAAGCTAATTCCCTAATGAGGAGAAGCAGCATGGCTTAATGGAAACAGCACAGGCTTGGGAGTCAGAGGTCATGGGTTCTAATCCTGGCTCCACCATTTATCAACTGTGGGCCAGTCACTTAACTTCTCTGTGCCTCAGTTACCTAATCTGTAAAATGGGGATGAAGACTGTGAGCCCCATGTGGGACAACCTGATTACCTTGTATCTACCCCAGCACTTAGAACAGTGCTCAGCATATAGTAAGTGCTTAACAAATGACATAATAATAATAATAATTATTATTATTATTAATGAGCTTACAGTCTAGATCGGGAGATATACTAACATAAATAAAATTACAGGTGCTCATAAGTGTTATGGGACTGGGAAGAAGGATGAATAAAGGGAGCAAATCAGGGTGACACAGAAAGGAGTGGAGAAGGGGAAAGGAGGGCTTAGTCAGGGAAGGCCTCTTAGAGGAGAAGTGCCTTCAATAAGGCTTTGAAGTTGGGAAGAGTAATTGTCAGATATGAAGAAGGAGGAAGTTGCAGGCCAGAGGCAGGAAGTGTGAAAGAGGTTGGCAGTGAGATAGATGAGTTAGAGGTCCAGTGAGAAGTTTAGAATTCAAGGAGCAAAGTGTGCGGGCTGGGTTGTAATAAGAGAATAGTGAGGAGAGGTAGGAGGGGGCAAAGTGATTGAGTGCTTTAAAGCTGAAGGTGAGGAGTTTCCGTTTGATGTGGAGATGGATGGGCAACGACTGGAGATTCTTGAGGAGTGGGGAACATGGCCTGAACATATTTTTTTTAGAAAATGATCCAGGCAGCAGAGTACAGTTTGGGCTGGAGTTGGGAAAGACAGAAGACAGGGAAGCCATCAAGGAGTCTAATACAGTAAGCAAGGTAAAATAGGATTGTGCTTGTACTAGCAGTTTTTATGGAGAGGAAAGGGCAGATTTTAGCAATGCTGTGGAAGTCAAACCATCAAAATTTAGTAATGGATTGAATATGTGGGTTGAATGAGAGAGAGGAGTTGACAATGCGAAGGTTACAGGCTTGTGAGTCAGGCAGTATGATGGTGCCAATTACAGTGATGGGAAAGTCAGAGGAATGACAGAGTTTATGTGTAAAGATAAGAAGTTCTGCTTTAGCCCCATTAAGTTTGAGGTGACAAGGGAGCTTCATTTACTTTGGTTACAAATTCACATTACATTTATTATATAATGAAAATGTCGGTATTTGTTAGGCACTTACTATGTGCCAAACACTGTTCTAAGTGCTGGGGGAGATGCAAAGTAACCAGGTTGTCCCACGTGGGGCTCACAGCCTTCATCCCTATTTTACAGATGGGGTAACTGAGGCACAGAGAAGTTAAGTGACTTGCCCAAGGTTACACAGCTGGCAAGTGGCTGAGGCAGGATGTGAACTCATGACCTCTGGCTCCCAAGCCCAGGCTCTTTCCACTGAGCCACGCTGCTTCTCTAATCAAAATCATATAAAGAGCCATCAGGATTCCAAATTTATGTCATTATTATAGTATTTATTGAGTGTTTATTGTGTGCAGGGCACTGTATTAAGTGCTTGGAAAGTACAATTCGGCAACAAATAGAGACAATCCCTACCCAACAATGGGCTCACAGTGTAGAAGGGGGCAGACAGAGAACAAAACAAAGAAAAACAAATAGCCAACAGTAGCATTAATACAAATAAATAGAGTCATAGATCTATACACTTCATTAATAAAGTAAATAGAATAATAAATATGTACATATATACACAAGTGCTGTGGGGCAGGGAGGAGGATAGAGCAGAGGGAGGGAGTGGGGCGATGAGGGAGAGAAGAGGAAAAAGGGGGTTCAATCTGGGAAGGTTTCTTGGAGGAGGTGAGCTTTCAATAAGGATCTTAATTGTGGGTTGAATTTTTATGTCCTGCCCTCATGATAACTTAATCTCAATATTTACACATAAGGCAAACTAAAATGAGTATACTTTTGGCCTTATTGAGAAAATTAGCCAAGGTGATTGTCCGAAGTGTCAGCTAACGGTACTTTATTGATTTTTTCTTTCTCTGAGGTTTCTTAATGTATTTATTTTGCCAACAGGCTACTTTACAGTAGTATGTGTTCTTCAAGTATGTCCTCATACTAATTTCTTGAATGAAATTTAAATTGCATATTACAGTAGAATGAATGATGCTAACAGAAATTCATCTTTGAGGTTTATATATGGTCAGAAATGTTGAATAAAAAGTAGAAAACCACACCATTGTTTAACTGTGAAATGCAAGTATAATCACTTTTCCCCACCAATTAAAAGCTATTAGATTGATGGTGGAGTTCAGAGTAGCCTTTTGAAATGTGAGCATCATAATGACATGGAATTTATTTTTTCAAATAATATACATATGATATAAATTTCTGGGTGCACTTGATAAAGCTTATAGAGCATGGACCTGGGAGTTAGAAGAACGGTAATCCCAGTTAAGCCACTTGTCTGCTGTGTGACCTTGGATAAGTCACTCAAAGTCTATATGCCTTAGTTTCCTATCTGTAAAATGGGAATTATGACTGTGAGCCCCTTGTGGATTAGGGACTGTGACTAACCCAGTTTGCTTGTATTTACCCCAGTGCTTAGTATAGTGTCTGGCACATAGTAAAAGCTTAACAAATACCATTATTTTCATTGTTATTATTATTATTATATGTTACCTGGAAAAGGGAGGGCAGAAATCTACATTCTTTATTTGGTGTGTGTTCCTGTAAACTCATTGTGGACAGCAAATATATTGTTATATTAAACTCTCCCAAGAGCTTAGTACAATTCTCTGTACACAGGAAGAACTCCTGAAAACCTTATGTCTATACAAATCTGAAGAAATCTAGGACTATGTGTGCTCCCTCTACCCCAGGAATCATTACTGATTCTCAAGGAAGTTGAAAAATCTGAAGATAGTGAGATAATACTGCTGAAGAATGAAGGAGGTCCCAACCTCATTAAAGACAAATAGGAAAGCGTTGGAAAAGCCAATTAATTCATTAAACTTCCTCTTTAATGAATTTAAGGTTTAAATTTACAGACAAAATTACTAGAAGAATATCAAATTAAAACAATGAAAGATATAAACAACATTGAATACCAAATTCCATAAATATTATATCCTATAATATTGTTAATATGTGGTCACCATGAAAGCACTGGAGCTCTTAGGTCAACACATCAAGCTATAAGTTATATTTTTTGAATAAAAGGGTGACATATAGTTGGTTCAAGGTTCTTTAAATTTTATTCTTTACCAAAATGCACTGATGTCAAGGGGGAAAAAAAACCACCTTACACATGTCTTTATCATGTCATCTATCATCTTACCAAGGTTGAAGCACATTAGGAATAAATATTCATAGTATTTTCTATCAGCTAAAATTTTTCACAGTTTAGCATCTTTTGTTATGTAATTCTTAAAACTTTATTTTCTGTTTGAAAGGTGCAGGTATCTAGTCTTTAAGTTCCTCATATAGCAATGTAATAATGTAATTACCCTAAGCAGACTTTTAGTGAAAAAAGTCTCATTCAATACAGCAAGAATGAAATAAAATAGTGCGATAGGTCCTTATGACAAAAACTGACAGTAGAAATCATTTCTTTTAGGTACAGTTTCCATGAATTCATCCCATGCCATAATAGTTTGGATAAATGAAAAAGTGAAAAGCTAAATTGTATTTCTGCTATAGGTATAAATATTTGTGTAGAAGGTTATAATAACTAGGTAAATCAGTAAGAGTTGTAACAGTATGTATAGAGTTCATAATGGGCACAATGGATAGTACTAAGTGCTTGGAAAATACACCAGAAACAAAAGACAGGTTTACAGAGAAGACAGACATAAAGTGTTTGTAAGATAAATAGAAACATTTTTTTCTTGGCCAAAAAACATGATTCACTCTTTATTTTAGTTGAACACTGTTAGGAAGAATAAGGAATCTTAGTACAGCATCATAAGCTTATTTGGATACATCCACAGTGGAAATAGAAGAGGTAGATTCAAGAATCCTACACCCCACACAACCAATCCATCACCAGCACCTGCCAGTCTCATCTTTACAATATCGCCAAGATCCGCCCTTTCCTCTCCATCCAAATGGCTATCGTGCTGGTACAAGCTCTCATAATATCCCGACTGCATTATTGTCAGTCTTCTCTCTGATCTCCCCTCCTCCTGTCTCTCCCCACTTCAGTCTATTCTTCATTCCGCTGCCTGGATCATCTTCCTGCATTAACACTCTGGGCATGTCACTCCCCTCTTTAAAAATCTCCAGTGGTTGCCTATCAACCTCCACACAAAACAGAAACTCCTCACTCTTGGCTTCAAGGCTCTCCATCACCTTGCCCCCTCCTACCTCACTTTCCTTCTCTCTTTCTACTGCCCACCCTGCATGCTCCGCTCCTCTGCTGCTCAGCTCACTGTCCCCCGTTCACACCTCTCCCACCATCGACCTCTGGTCCATGTCCTACCACTGTCCTGGAATGACCTCCCTCCTCACGTCTGCCAAACTAACTCTCTTCCCCTCTTCAAAGCACTACTGAGAGCTCACCTCCTCCAAGAGACCTTCCCAGACTGAGTTCCCCCTTTTTCCCTATGCTCCCCCTCCACCCTCTGCTCCTTCCCCTTCAGCTCCTCTCAGCTGAGCCCCCTTTCCCTCTGCTTCCCCTCCCCACCCCACCCCATCCCCTGTTCCTCCCTCTCCCCTCAGTGCTGTGCTCATTTGTATACATTATTTATTACCCTACTTATTTTGTTAATGAGGTGTACATTCCCTTGATTCTATTTATCATGATAATGTTGTCTTTTTTCATTTTGTTCTGTTTTGCTCTGCCGTCTGTCTCCCCAGATTAGACTGTGATCCCGTCATTAGGCAGGGATTGCCTCTATCTGTTGCTGAATTGTACATTCCAAGTGCTTAATACAGTGCTCTGCACATAGTAAGCACTCAAATACTATTGAATGAATGAATCCTATGCATAACAATGGCAACTGAATCTATGGGAATGAATGTATGGTGGTAAATGTAGGAGATCCAGACCTGATCCTTGAGAATTTCCCACACTTAGGTGATGGAAGGTAAAGATGGAGCTAGTAAAAGAGACTGCAAAGGAGCAACAAGAGAGGTAGGAGGAGAACAATGAGTGAAACCACGGTAGTGTGTCCATGAGAAGGAGGTTGTCCTCAGAGCCAAAGGCTTCTGAGAATTAGAGAAGGATTAAGATGGAGTAGTGTTCATTGACATTGGCAATGTAGAAAAGAAGAAAATGGGGCAAGTTAATAGTAGGGGGAAATTAGTTTGAAGTGCCTGAAACAATGTTGGTATTTGGAGTTCTACTCACACACACACATATAATAATTATGGTACTTATTAAACACTTACTATGTGTCAGGCACGGAACTAAGCGCTAAAGTGTATACAAACAAATCAGTTGGGGCATAGTCCCTGTCTCACACAGGGCTTACAGTCTTCATGCCCATTTTACAGATGAGGTAACTGAGGCACAGAGAAGTGAAATGCCTTGCCAAGGTCACACAGCAGACAAGTGGTGGAACAGGAATTAGAACCCATGACCTTCTGAATCCCAGGCCTCTACTCTATCCACTACGTCATGCTACTCTTTGAGTAGAGGAAACAGACTTTTGCATAAGATCAAATTGGGGCATTCTATCATCAGAAAGTCATGAAATGGATAGTTCAGTGTGTAAAAGTGCCTGAGGAATGTGCAAAGACTGTTATAAATATATGGTCACATTTTGATAATAGAAAGAAAGTCAAAGATATTTTTTCTTCCATATAAATGCTTATTTTAAAACAACATTGCAATCTCTGTTAGAGTGGCATCGAGGAAAAGGTGATCTGAATCAGTAGTCTCTTATCATATGAGAAAATCAGGATATATGCTTTCGGGCCACTGGCATATTTGAGGATCAAAAATCTTAGGGATCCTCAGTTGCAAGCCTTCATTCCACAGGACTCATCTGTAATCTGTGTAGGTGTTCTCAAAGGATCTTTTCTTTTTTCTCGATAATACTCTACGTAGAGGCTGGCCTAGTTAAAATATTGCTATAATTTCCCTTTGGAGAGAATTTGAAACAAGAGTCAGGTATACTTTTTTTAAACATCAGCATTTTTTCAAACTTTTTTGTTAAGTCAGATTTTTTTACAAACAAAATCAGAAGAATTTCTTATTAGTGGAGTATCTCAACAGAAATTAATGGTGCTAGCAATTAACATTTAACCTACTAAAACCAGAGTATTGAAACTTTTTCAAAATTGGTGATTATTGAATATCATTTCCCTTCCTCACATTTAAAATAGTTCTATGCCCATTATTATGAAGGAAAAATTTAGATGTAGGAAAATGCTTTTTGCTTTTTGCAACTTGCTTCTTCTTTCCTTGTCCTTAATAAATGATCAAGTGAAAAACCCAATAAATGAATCAGTTTGTTGATTAATTTCTGAATACAAGACACTGAACTAAGCACATAAGTGAGTATATTAAGGGTCTAAGACCACTTAAATATTTTTGCAAGAATTTTTAAATCTACTGGAGTAGACATAAATAATTTACAAATAAGAGCAATATCTGGTCAAATCAATATGTACAAAAGTTAACTGAGAAGTTCTAAGTGCAAAGGTTTTAAGGTATGGCAGCACTGCTGTGATGATAGGAGGTGGCTGACTTTGGAGACAAGGCAAAAGACTCCTGGAAGAGGTGTGATTTCAGGAGAGCTTTAAAAATAGGGAGAGATTTGGCCTGATGGTTTGAAAGGAGAGAAACTTCCATGCAGTGAAAAGTGAACCAGGGTTCAGAGGGTGGATAAATTTGAAAAAAAGGCACAATAAATAGGTGAGTTCTGCAGGAAGACCATGGGACTGGAGTTCAGTAAGAAAAGAGAGTGGTAGATAAAGAAAGAGAACTGATGGATCCCTTTAAAATCAATGGTCAGGATTTTCCTTTGGATACAAAGACCACTGGGTAATCATTGTGACTTTTTGAGGAAGGGAGAAAAATGTGCAGGACAGCACTTTAAAAAGATTATCTGAATAACATCAGAATGAAGTGTAGACTGGAGCAGAGAGAGTCTAGAGGCAGAAAAACCTGAGTGGCCCTTGCACCCCTTCCCAACCCTGCCTCTCTCTTTGCTAGAGCAGGAAGCCCTGGAGCCAAGTCTGCAGCAGACAAGGTTGATACCACCCTGGAACCAAATCTGCTCCCCTCCACCTGAAATCTGGAGTCCCCAAAGTGGAGAGGGGCAATACGGTCCCTGGGCCAGAACCTGAGATCCAGGAACTCCTTGATCATATATACTAGTGTCTCGTCCTGACATTACTTTCCTGACTATAGATCCCTAGTGCGGGGGGAAGGGGGAGAGGGACAGGTTGCTGAAAATAAAAAGTAAACTGTCTACTTCTAAATGATAAAAATATTAAATCATCAACAGATCAGTGCTCTTAAAATTATTGAGAACATTTAGCTGTCCTGAAAACACTTACTAAGATCTTTAAACTAGTCATAATGGAATGGTTGGGTCAGTAAGAGCTGTAGCTATCCTGTCAAACTCTTTCCCCATCAATGTTGGAATGAAGGATGACTGTGTCAATCAATCAGTGGTATTTATTGAGCACTCACCATGAGCAAATCACTCTATTAAGCATTTGGGAGTGTACAGTACATCAGAATTAGCAGACATATCCCCTTGCCATAACAAGTTTATAGTCTAGAAGGGGAAACAGACTTGTGCCCTTGGGCAAGTTCTCTTCCACCTATTTTTTTTGTCATTCATGAGGATAATAAGAATAATGATTATAGTATTCATTAAGCACTTACTATGTGCCAACCACTGTTCTAAGGTGGGTAGGTTGTCCCATGTGGAGCTCACAGTCTTAATCCCCATTTTACAGATGAGGTAACTGAGGCACAGAGAGGTTAAGTGACTTGCCCAAGGTTACACAGCAAACAAGTGACAGAGCCACAATTAGAAAACCCATGTCTCTAACTCCCAAGCCTGTGGTCTTGACACTAGGCCATGCTGCTTCTCAATAATAATGACGGTATTTGTTAAGTGCTTACTATGTGCCAAGCACTGTTCTAAGTGCTGGTGTAGTTACAAGATAATTAGGTTGTCCCACACGGGGCTCGCAGTTTTAATCCCTATTTTACCAATGAGGTAACTGAGGCACAGAGAAGTTAAGTGACTTGCCCGAAGTCACACAGTTGACAAGTGGCAGAGAGAGATTAGAACCCATGACCTCTAACTCGTAAGCTCGTGCTGGGGAAAATGCAATTACAGATTTGTAAACTGGAGTTATAATGCACTTCTGATCCACTGGGGAAACTTTTCAACCCTATCATGCTATGCACATCATCAAAAGACTTTTTGACAGAGGTTCAGTTACTGCTATTACAGAGGACTGGGCTCTAGAGAAACAGGTACAACACAACATGCAAATAACTATGAATCACTTTGGATTCAGAACAGTGCTATTGCCTGCAGAAAATATATTCATAGTGAAATATTTTATGAAAGATAAAAATTATGGTTAAAATGAACACATACAACCTGCATTGATGCTATTATTTTCCCTTAAGGTATGCTACCCATACTTCCAACTTTCTGAAATGCCTAATTATGAATATTTGCAGTTGGCCCTGGAATCTTGCTAAATGACCTACTTCAGCAAATATGGGACTTTGCATTCAGTGCTGAAGGTTTATGGCCAAAAACCAACTAAGGCATTCCCTGAGGTAGACAGTCCAGCAGGAATCCTGATAGTTGACTAATGTGGCTAAATAAAGCACAGCAGCTATTAAGGAAATAACCTATTGGACTATGACCTACAACTCCACATCAACACTATATTGCAGGCACTCACAATCAATCAATCAGTGGTTTTTATTAAGCATTTACTATGTGCAGAGCACCATTCTAAGCACTTATAAGACTACAATACAACAGAATTAGCAGAAATGTTTCCTGTCCATATTGCATTTACACCGCAAATAGATCATGCACACTGAAAAGAACTCTTTGCTTGCATTTTTGAAGGTGCACACTCCTACGTATCTATCTGTTCATGGCACTACACATCTCAGGGGCAGCCCAACTAAAAATAGGATGACAGAGTAGAGGTGGCACTCCCTATGCATTAATTATCATTAAAATCACTTCCATCACACAAATTATCTGCCCCAAAGTTCATTGCTCACCACAGGAAGCATATATTTGTGCCATTTTTGATGCCACTATAGATGTTTAACAAAAACATTATTGGGATTACAAAATGTAGACCCCAAAAGACTCCAATTATTATTCATAGAGTTCAAAACACACATTTTGGGCCATGGTACCTTAGAATATTTGATCCCACCACAGAAATTCAGTTTTACCCTAAACAGCAATGGACTTTGGAAAAGTAATGTCTGGGCTAGGGACAGCTATGAAGTGAGACTAAAGTAGTTCTGCCATGAATGTACAGTTCTGATGGGCTCTGGTTGTGACACTGCATTGCAGCCCTATGAAGGTTGGAAGGTTGGAGTACTTAGGGGTGACAAGAAACTTTTCATTTGAAATCCAATATGAAATAGAATGGAATGGGGAGCAACATTTCTCTACCTATAGGCTAACACTCTCCAAATTGTCTCCAAGCCTGTAAACTTTCACGAAAACAGAATCAGCCATAAACATTATCTTAGGTTCAATTATAGTATTAGGGAACTTGGCTGTTCAAAATATCCACATTCACATTATTAAAATCATTTGAAGCATGGAGAATACTAGTTCAACCAAACATGTTTTAATCCAATTACAGTGTGAAATGGATTCTATGAGAAGAAGACAAAATCCCATCTCTCAATATTAGACTGGAGAAAATAGGAAAAAGGACTATTATTAAGAATGGCCCAAACTGAGGAGGAGAGAATGTGTTGACAACTTAATAATTCCCAACACCTCTAATTTTAATGGTTCTGCAGAAAATTCAGCTTCAGAAAAAATACAACGGTAAGGAGAATGACAATCGACATTTACTTAAAAAAGATAAATAAAATAAAATAAATGATGGCATTTGTTAAGCGCTTACTATGTGCAAAGCACTGTTCTAAGCGCTGGAGAGGATACAAGGTGATAAGGTTGTCCTACATGGGACTCACAGTCTTAATCCCCATTTTACAGATGAGATAACTGAGTCACAGAGAAGTTAAGTGACTTGCCCAAAGTCACACAGATGACAAGTGGCTGAGCCAGGATTTGAACTCATGACCTCTGACTCCCACGCCCATGCTTTTTCCACTGAGCCAAAATTATTGCTTTCCTCAGAGAACAATCCTGAGGTGAGAACAGTTGACCAATGTGAAAGATAAAAAATATATGACAAAAAGAATCTAGCTGATGACTATTTCTTCCAAAGATCTTTTATTACTTATATTTTCCATTTTCCTTTAAAGTTGGTTTTCTCCATGTCCATATTTTCCATAGCCCATTGCCAGAAAATAGTGCATTTAAATCCCTGATCCTTCAGTACACCAGTGCAACATGTGGAGGTTAGTCCAGAGCTCTTAGACAAATAGCTGTAATTTTCATTCACTAAAGGAAAGTATGGTCAGTTTACTTACTACTTTAAATAACTTTGTCTCTCTCAAGTGATGGGACAATGAACTATTATTGATTTTTGTCACTGTAAGTGTTTTATAAGCTCTCCATTTGGAGTGTAGGACTCTTAGTGGTACAATTCAACTTGCCGAGAAGTAGTGTGGCTTAATGGAAAGAACACAGGCCTGGGATTCAGGGCACCTGAGTTCTAATTCTGGCTCCACTACTTGCTGCCTATGTAATCTTAGACAACTCAATTAATTTATCTGTGCCTCAGTTTCCTCATCTGTAAAAGGGGATGCAATACCTGTTCTCCCTCTGTCTTTAGCTGTGAGCCCATTTGTAACAGGGACCTAATTATCTTATATATACCCCAGGGCTTAGTGTGGTGCTTAACATGTAGTAAGCACATAACAAATATCATAATGCTTATAATCATCATTATTATTATTAGAGTTGAAGCTGCTGATTTAGTACTCTAAATATGTTTTAAGCACTCCCTAATTTTGTGACTAAGCATCAAAATATCAAATGACTCAAAGATAAACAAAGTGAAAAACCCAAAAAAACAGTCAAGAAGACCAGTAGGTGCTTTGGAAAACTGATAACAGAATGAGGGGCTTTTTAGCAATAAAGGACTTAGCCAAGAAAAAAAAAGCAGAGGCATCTGAGACTTAGTTTACTCATCCTCTTAGACTTTGAGACTCATGTGGGACAGGTATTGTATCTGATTTTATTCTAGTGTATCCACCCCGGCATTTAGCTCAGTGTTTTGGCACACAGTAAGTGATTACTAAATGTTATTAATATTATCATTTTAATCACCAATAGTACTTTGAGTTACAACAACAATAGTCCTATTACTACTACTTCTACTACTAAATAATAGTAGTAATAATAACTCCAGGCCAACCTTAAGGTCTATAGATCAAGCATTGTGTCCAGCCTTCTTTATGGCAGTGAAAAGTTTTAAAAGAGCTTCCCCAATGGTACTTACATACCACATAACACAAGATGGATTAAAAATAATGTGAACTGTAAGACAGTCAGCCCATCATCATGGAAGTACTGCATAATATCTTTCTTGTATGGGACAAATCAAGAGAATTGAGATGCCCAACTAAATGTTCTATGATGAACTGAAATGCAGAAACAGTAAAGAGGTAATGGAAGAAACTGAAAGGCATAATTATGAGACAAAACCCTAAACAGCTGAAATTCATCAACAAAAGATATTCATCCTGGTATATTTCCTTCAGAAATTGGAGGCTGGGCTTAAGGAAGCTAGCACAATAAGAGGGACAAATGAAAACTGTAACACTGTTTGTGGATGCTGTGTGGATGGGTATTATTGGGTAAGCAAAGAAGCAAAAATGATGCAATGGGATATGTTCTGGCAAAAACCTAGAGCACCCTAAATGTAAATTAAGCCAGATGAGTCTGGTGGACCCACTGAGCAAATTGTTAGCAGAACTAGTTTATCTTCTCTTGATGCCTCAAGGTAGGGCACTTCCAATGAAGCCTGTCATAGTGCTTGTTTTGAAATGAGGGGTCCTTGCCAAATATAATACATGCTTAAAAGTAATGTTACTAGAGAGTTTTTATTTATCTCTGCAAATGCTGATTAATTTATAAAAATAGGAGGTGACTGTGGTGCCTGCACTAAAGGGGCTAAGGATAGAATTAGGGATAAAGAAGAAAGATACTATGTGTGAAAAAAGACAAACCTAAACAAACATTTGGAGCCTCTTATTTGGGAAAGTTATGGAGAACTTATGGCAAGGATCTGAATCCTAGCACCAGCCGTAGGCCTCATCCTCTTTCAGCTTCACACCCTTAGAGGGAATCAGTGCAATGCAAAATAACTGAATTTGTCAGTCTAAATGAATTTAGTTTTGAAGGGTTTGAATGTCCTACAAGCAGTCTCATTTGTTACACTTAAAAAGACAAAAAATGTCTAAATCAATTGTGAGCCTTCAAGAAAATGATATATACAATCAGTCAACTTCAGATTATAAATTTCCAAGAAGAATGACATTTTCAATTGACTTTCACTCACATTTGCAAATCTTAAAGAAATTTCTATAGGGAAAATGCTACCATTTCAAAAGACTCATTGTAATTAGTAAAAATTGTCTTTTCTTAATTTAAGAGGAAGTCATTCCCCTAAAGTTAGAAGATAGCCTTCAGCCTGCTCGAGTTTAAAAATCCTCATTAATTTACTGCTCTTTTGGACATAGGCTACACTTCTAAGCAGAGTTGAGTGAATTTAATTTATACAAGTAGGATAGGAAATATATTTGAATGACTAAAGGGAGAAATGATTCCACAAAGAAAAGAAATAGCTTTTTAATTCAATTTTATTTTTTTTGTTATTCATTTCATCTCCTCTCCCTTCACCCTCAATTCATATTTTTATCATTACTAAGTTATGAAACAAACAAAAAATGTTGAATGACAAATCACTTTGGGAAAGATATAACAGGAGTCTGATTGATTCCTAAAATTGAAAATACCCTTTTTCACACATAATTTGTATTCCTAGCAGACAGCAGATTCCATATGAAATTCAAGGAAGAAAAGTTATTGATGTGCTAATGCATAATAACGTTCTCTGAGTTTGAGTCAGCAAGGATTTGTGCTGACAAGTTAAAAATATGAATATACAAAGAGTAAAAACAAAACAAAATATTGTCCTTAAAAGACTGGCCACAGGCTCAACTAATTAAATTCATTTAGAGCATTGTATATTAGCAGGGGGATCTTATTAAGGTTTATGGTGACAAAACTACTGGAGAAATCAAGACTAGTCAGTGTCATAAAGATGGAAAATCACATGGACCCAAGATTTGTGAACATGGAGGGCACACCTCGTTTAGTTCCTACACAAACTCTCCCTCAGTATATGAACAACGGAAAAATTGCCACAGTAACTCAAAAATGACACCACCATCTCTGTCGTCGAGAAGGGAGGTGAAAGATCGGATTGTGGTAATTCATAGAATATCTCTCATTATTTTCACTGTCTTCAGAAATACAAGCCAGGACATTCTTAGATCAGCTAATGAATAAGGTAGTTGACCAAACACTTCCTAAATCACAATATGGCTTCAGATCACATGGTGGCACAGCAAACCTCATGTTTTCTACATGTCTGATAATCAATCAGTGGTTTTTATTGAGTGTTTACTGTGTGCCGAGAACTGTACAGGGGAATGTACAATAGAATTGGTAGTTAGTCAACCAACTGTATTGATTGAGCACTTACTGTGTGCCGAGTGTTGTATTAAGTGCTTGGGAGTGTACAATACAACAATTAACAGACACATTCGTTGCCTACAGTAAGTTTACAGTCTAAAGGAGGGGAGACAGACATTAATATACATATGTACAAAAGTGCAGAGGAGCTAGGAAGAGGGATGAACAAAGAAAGGAAGTCAGGGTAATGCAGAAGGGAGTGGGAGAAGAGGAAAAGAAGTTTAGTTAGGGAAGGCCTCTTGGAGGGGATGTGCCTTCAATAAGGCTTTCAAGACAGGGGGAGAGTAATGGTTTGTGGGATTTGAGGAAGGAAGGGTGTTCCAGGCCAAAGGGAGGTCGGGAGTGAGGGGTCAGCGGCAAGATATACAAGATTGCAGCACAGTGAGAAAGAAGGTTAGTGTTAGAGGAGTGAAGTGAAGTGTGACAGCTGAGTTGAAGTAGAAGAATAGCAAGGTGAGGTAAGAGGAGGCAAGGTGATGGAGAACTTTAAAGCCAATGCTGGGGGAGTTCTTGTTTGATGAGGAAGTGGATGGGAAACTACTTGAATTTTTTGAGGAGTGGGAAAAGATTTCCTGAATATTTTTGAAGAAAATGATCTGGGCAGCAGAGGGAAGTGGAGAAAGCCCGGAGGCGTGGAGGTAAACAAGAAGGCTGATGCAGTAATCCATGCGGGTTAAGATGAGTGAGTATATTAACGTGGTAGCAGTTTGGATGGAGTGGAAAGGGCAGATTTCAACGATATCTGTGTTTACTACGTGCCAGGCAGTCTTCTAAATGCTAGGGTAGATACAAGATTACCAGGTTGGATACAGTCCCTGTCCCATATAGGGTTCACAGTCTTAATTGCCATTTTACAGTTGGGGGAACTGAGACACAAGAAGTTAAGTAAGTAGCCCAAGGTCACACAGCAAGCAAGTGCTGGAGCCAGGATTAGAAACCATGACCTTCAGATTCCCAGGCCTGTGCTCTATCCACTAGGCCATGCTGCTTCTCATGTTCTAGACCCAACTGAAGGTCTGCAGAGCTATAGAGCTGTAGTATTGCCCAAGCTTCAAAAGCAGAGAGAACTGTGACCCAGGAAGGTACCACATCCAGCTCCTTGAGTACTTCCATAAGCATTAAAAATAGCTCATTTTCACGATTAAATGCCAAAACAAGATCACAAAAAATACAGTTCTGGTACATAATCAAAGAATGTGGGCTCTAATCCTAACTCCACTACTGCCTTCTGTGTGACCAAGGACAAGTCACTTAACTTTTCTATGCTCTAATAGTCTCATCATTAAACTGGAAATTAAATGCCTTTTCTCTCCCCAAGATTAGACTCTGAGTCCTATATAGATAGAGACTATGTGCATTCTGCTTATATTGGCCTTTGTCCTAAAGAAATATGGAATCTTATAGGAGAAAAAAGGTACAGTAATATATATCAAAAATCAGTATGCATATTTCATTTATTAATTACAAGAATGAAGCTTTGTCATATCCTTATATAATTTCCTTTGCCCTCTTTGCTTTAGATTTTCTAGTTTCAGCTCTCCGTAAAGCAGTGATCTGGGTGTCCTCTTGTTCATTCTCTTCATATATTCATCCAATGCAGCTGAATTGCTTGATCCTAGAAAATGTACTACTACTACTAATAATAATGATCATAACTGTAGCATTGGTTAAGACATTATTACTCCATCTTATCTTTCCTAATATATTTCATCTTTCTTTAGAAGAATGACTATGTCTATAGTAGCCTTTAGCCTATTTTCTAAGTGACACATATATAGTGTGATCCATCCTTTGCACTCAAATAATACTTGGTGGCCAACTGACTCACTGATCAAAAAAGCCTCTTATAAATTAAAGACTGAAAAATGCTGATTAAATGATAATTACCCAAATAATACCCTTTTAGTCATTTTTTCATTATTACTTTTGCTTTTATCTATTCTTTTTTTCTTTTAACTTCTTGTCTCTCCCATTATTTAGAGAACTTACCAAGAGTAGGTACTGTGCCTTCTACTTCTATCTGGCTCAGAGATCTAATACAAGGCTGTAGCAATCAGTGAATAAGAAGCCTTGCAATCCTTCTGTAGAAGACTGGACAAATCCTTTCAGCTTGTATGTCATGTGGCTGTTTCACTCTAACAATTCCCAAAAGTTTTATGCCACAGTCTGTGGCCGCCTTTACCCTTTGCCAGTGAAAATCTCTAGGTTTGAGTTAGCACATTATTTCTGTTTGGGAAATTGTAGCCCATTCATAACAGCTGCTCTTGTGAAGCAGTTCACAGTCTTCTGAATGGCAGTCTCAAGGACCTTTGAGTCAGCTGTTTGTCTGGAAAAGTTTACCAGAGACCCCAGAAGACTATACAAAAATTTCCATGTGCCTTGTTTGTTGCTGACAGTGCAACCAAGTGGTCTTGTATGTTTTTATTTAGGGCCCATTCTCCCTAAGGGCATGGTTTCAAATCCTCTAGACTGTAAACTCTTTGTGGAAGGGAACATGTCTCCCTCTGTGAGGAGAGAGAGGACTGGTTTTAAATTTATTGGCGGTAGTGGTATTAGTTATGTATACTTTTTTAACTTCAACAGTGTGTTACCTGTTGATCCAGCTATAGTTCCCAGCAAAGCAAAATTTGCTACTGAAAGGTAGGTACCTGATGTTCTGTGGTTACCTTGAAGAGCAAAAGCTTCCTTCTTAATTCCAAATTATTTTTTGCAGGAGTACAGAGGGAAGAATGATGAAGTGAGGCTTTGGGTATATTAAAAAAATAAAACCCACATATCCCAAGAGAAACTTATTTAATGTGCAAGTGTTTGCATGAGCATTTATTAATTGAATAGTCAGGAGAGATGCTGAACAAAATTTTGTGAAACATAATGTAATACCAGATAACATTATAAACTATTCTTGATTGGATTGGAAGAGAGCAAGGACTAGATCTTCTTACTCACTTGGTTCAGTGCCTAGTAATGAATGTAAAAAGTGCAGGTATAAAAGTTAAAAATTTTTACATCATATTAGTGGTCCATTATCCAGGTGGGGAAAATAAGGGAAAAATAAATTAAATAACTTTTACAGAGAAGTAAATTAGAGGCAAGCTCACGAAGTTGTCCTCAACAACTTTGCTACTAAAATACAGCCACAGTGTCTTCATCTCTGAAATCATATTGGCAGTTTTAATATTATTATCTCTCAATCGATAGCCAGGATATAGTGTTTATTTTTCTATTCATGAAAGGAGGTAACATTATCTATTGCAGATGACATAACTGAGGCCCAGAGAAGTGAAGTGACTTGCCCATGCTTACACAGCACACGTGTGGCAGGACTGGGATTAGAACCCAGAACCCTTTGGCTCCCAGGCCTGTGTTCTGTCCACTAAACCACACTGCTTAAGGCCTGAGAAGTTTCCAGCATATTGTTTTAGTACTAGTATTGATTAAGTCTCTACTGTGGTCAAAAACATGTACTAAGTACTGGAAAAAAATACAAGTTTGAGAAGCATACATAGTTCCTGGCCCCCATGAGCTTCACAATCGAAGCAGAAGAAGGGAAAGAACATAGATTGGAGACAGACATATGAAAACTAAAACAATAAAAACATAAAAACAACAAAAGAAACCAATGCAAGAAAGATTGCAAAAATTGAGTAGTGCAATAGGGCCCTGTAGCTAGAGAAGCAGAGCTCTGGTTTCCTAATGGCTCAGAGTCCACAGTAATGGCCACTTAATCTGCCCCGCTGCCACCACCCCTTACCACCCTAATTCTGTGGAAGCTCCATCCTGATGCTGCCTGAGTACTTTCTGCTAGAGTAGGTCATGTAGGTAGAGGAATCCCGAGAAGGCACAGTTTGGGCATATGGCAGAGGTTTCCAGCATCATAGCTTCACAGTCCAGTGGATTGGGAACCCTGAAGTACATACTACTGCCAAGTGAAAATAAGCAATGTCCAGTGGATAGTCCACGGTCCTGGGAGTCAGAAGGTCCTGAGTTCTAATCCCAGCTCTACCACTTGTCTGCTATGTGACCTTGAGCAAGTCACTTCAGTTCTCCGTGCCTCAAGTTACCTCATCTGTAAAATGGGGAATAAGACTGTGAACCCCATAGGACTGTGTTTGACTTGATTAGCTTATATCTACCCCAGCACTTAGTACAGTGCCTGGCACATAGTAAAGCACTTAATAAATGCCATTAAAAAAAAAGATAGAATACAAAATAACAGAGTTGGTAGATATGCAAAAGTCAAGGATCAAGTGCTTGGATCAATGTAGTAGCAACTTGAATTGAGAGGAAAGGGAGGAGTTTAGTAGTGATCACTAAAATCTTTGTCATATAAAAATCAAAAAGCCACAAAAATTCCTAATGCTGTCAACTAGAAGTCTAAATTAGAAAGTCCTTCACAGCCTTCTTGAGACAGGCCCAGAAAATACGTTTACTGAAAAGAGGTGAGGATTACCTGACTTGCAATGTTGTTTTGAATATTATTATTGAGTGAGGCACTCTCTTCCACTGTAAAAATTATTGGTGGTCAGAAGTACCTGTTGTAGAAATGATCCCCATGTGGGATTGGTACTATATTTGATCTGATTATCTTTATTTACTCTTGAGTTCAGCATAGTGCTTAACATATAGTAAGCACTTAACAAATACCACATTATTGTTATTATAATAAAGATTTTTAAAATTTAATTATTAGAAATCTAATTTGTCATGAACTAATTTGAATCCAAACCATCTCCTTTTATCTGATTTTTATCACCTTCTCAAGTTAATTTGGAATATATATAATTACTTTTAAATATTATATCAACACATCACTGTGTGAAAACTTCTGGAAAAATTTGGAGTAGAAATAATAAATTCCAGAGGTGTTCTTGTATCAAAATAACTTAAGTCACTCAATTAATGGTATTTAGTGTGTGTTAACTATATATGCAGTATATATATAAGGAGCTTACATATATAAGTGTATATATAGAGGAGGGTTTGGGAGAGTACAGTACCACATAATTCTCAGACAGGTTCCCTGACCATAACAAGTTTACAGTCCTGAGGGGAAGGTAGACATTAATATAAAGGAATAAGGAACTTGGAATATAATTTAAAGATATGTATATGTGTTGTGGGGTATGGGGTGGGGCAAATGTCAAATGCTCAAAGGACACAGATTCAAAGGCATAGAAGATGCAGAAGAGACAGCAAGCTGGAAAATGGAGGTCTTAATTAAAGAAGGTTTCTTGAAGGAGATGTGACCTTAATAATACTTTGAAGGGTGGAAGAGTGGTGGTCTGGCAAATATGGTGGGGGTAGGGAGTTCCAGGCAAGGAAGAGAATATGGGAAAAGGGTTGGCAGCAAGATAGATGAAACTGGGTCACAGTGAGTAAACTGGCCCTGGCATGCTGGCATTGGGTGCATGCTGGCCTGTAGTAAATCAGTGGGTTGAGGTAGGATGGGGTGAGCTGATTGAGTCCTTTAGTTGATGGTAAAAATTTAGAATTATTAATCATCAATAAATTGTATTTAAAAACTGTTTACTATATGCTAAGAACTGTACTAATAGCTTGGGAGAGTACATGAAAGTTGAAAGTCATGCATAAATAAAGATTTTTTCATTTTTCTAGTTACTAGAGACACTGTTACTTGGATCAGGGTTCAGTGAGGTTTACTATACTTAGAAATCATGATAATCCATAAGGTCCAGAAATCAAAGGTATGCATGTAACTCTAGTGAAATCATCCAAAGCACGGATGTTTCTATATTGTCTGTGCACTTGGACCTGTGTTCCTGGGAATTTGGTATTTTCTCCACTCTCAGCCTCACAGGACCTATGTTCATGTCTAGAAAATTACACATTTATATTAATATCTGTTTCCCCCTCTATACTCTAAGCTCACTGTGGACAGGGAACAGGTCTATCAACTTTGTTGCATTGTACTCTCCCAAGATCTGAGTACAGTGCTCTGCATAAAAAGCAACACCCATGATTGAGTGATTATCGCATCTAGATCTGATAGCCCTAGAGAAGGCTGGACACCACACACACTTGTAACCCTTCAACTCAGTATGTAATTTTATACCTATATATTGCCACACTCTGTTTAGCAATCTGACAAAAGCCATACTGGCCTTTTGAAATTAGGCTTTCTATTTCTTTGTCAGTCCATATATCATTGGCCTGTGTACTGGACCAAGATAGTAGAACTGCTGAAACTCTTTTTCACTGATGAATATTTTGGTGGTGTGTAGGGTTTTCCAATTGCAGTTTGGTTTTCTTAAATTTTCAGCCACACATGATTATTATCTCATTCAAAAAGTATAGGTACTGTTTTCCTGCTTCCCCCATTTTCACTTCTAATATTTTCCCTATTTATTTTTTTCTGCATTATCTGATTATTACATTATAAATCATTAAAAAAATAGAAAAATATTGGTACTCCTTTCATGCCTATATTAAAATAAACATTTGAGATGGAGTTTACAACAGATTGGCACTCCACATTGGTATTCAATCATTCATTCATTCAATCATATTTATTGAACGCTTTCTGTGTGCAGAGCACTATATTAAGCACTTGGAAAGTAATAATGTTGGTATTTGTTAAGTGCTTACTACATGCAGAGCACTGTTCTAAGCGCTGGAGCACTACAATTCAGCAACAGAGAGAGACAATCCCTACCCAACAACGGGCTCACAGTCTACAAGGGGGAGACAGACAACAAAACAAACAAGTAGATAGGCATCAATA
Source organism: Ornithorhynchus anatinus (assembly GCF_004115215.2). Taxonomy (NCBI): domain Eukaryota; kingdom Metazoa; phylum Chordata; class Mammalia; order Monotremata; family Ornithorhynchidae; genus Ornithorhynchus; species Ornithorhynchus anatinus. The sequence goes on along the minus strand of NC_041737.1, from coordinate 23,676,455 downwards.
GCATCAGAATAGATAAATAGAATTATAGATATATACATCATTAATAAATAGAAGATAAATACATACAAATATACGCAAGTGCTGTGGGGCAGGGAAGGGGGTAGAGCAGAGGGAGGGAAGGCAATGGGGAGGGGAGAAGGAGCAGAGGAAAAGGGGAACTCAGTCTGGGAAGATCTCCCGGAGGAGATGAGCTCTCAGTAGGACTTTGAAGAGGGGAAGAGAGCTAGCTAGTTTGGCAGATGTGAGGAGGCAGGACATTCCAGGCCAGAGCTAAGATGTGGGCCAGGGGTCGACAGCAGGACAGGCAAGAACGAGGCATAGTGAGGAGGTTAGCAGCAGAGGAGCAGAGTGTGCAGGCTAGGCTGAACAAGGAGAGAAGAGGGATGAGGTAGGAAGGGGCAAGGTGATGGAGAGCTTTGAAGCCAATAGTGAGGAGTTTTTGCTTCATGTGAAGGTTGATAGGCAACTACTGGAGATTTTTGAGGGAGGGGGTGATATGCCTAGGGTGCTTCTGTAGAAAGATAATCTGGGCAGCAGAGTGAAGTATAAACTGAAGCTGGGAGAGACAGGAGGATGGGAGATCAAAAAGGAAGCTGATGCAGTAATCCAGTCGGGATAGTAAACACAAAGACTACCCAGTGGAGCAGTTGCCTGAATGCAGCCAATGGAAGCATGAATTAGTTATAGCCTATGAAATAACTTCACCCCCTAGAAGCATCATAGTCTATTTTAAGAGCAAACTCTAACATAAGAGCCTAAGGGAAAATGCTCACACTTTCTTCTTTGTGGCAGAATGTGAGAATTGGTTCATTCAAATCAATTCTGCCTTAAACAGTGGTATTAAGTAATTTAGTAGCCTCTCAAACACAATGAGGTTCCTAAACATTTTGTCAGGATTCAGTGACTGCCAACATAAGCTTAGCATTTGCCTAAATGATATCTTACATGCATGTGTTACGAAAGGTGGATTCATTATGATTTTCGGTGTATTGTCTGCTTTTGTTGTTGCTTTGTCCAAAGAAACATTAATTTCATTAACATTTTATGGAAATTGTGAACACAAAACAAACAAAACTAAAATAATTTCATCAAGAAAACATGTCCAATATTTATGGGTTTCAGAGCTGCACTGTGGTATGCTGAATCAGAGCAAGAATATTCAAGATGTAAAAACTATATACAGTGAAGCATAAGCTCAGGTGATGTGGGCTTGCAGAGGATATTTAGAAGACAAGAACAGAAAACAAATCAGTATTGTGGTTGGCAATCAGAAAGAGAAGGACAGTGTTGGTGGCAAAAGAACAAGACACTGAGATAAGAAACAAAAAGACCATCAAGAACTGTGGGTGATAAATGCAACCATGAAGCAAGGAGCAACCTCCACAGTAACACACCATGGTGAAGAGTGTCAGTCACTCATTGGCTATACCAGCTAAACCAGTCAGTGTTCAGTGACAAACAATTCAGGACCACCTACAACCTTAAGGACAAATAAATATATACCAAAAGATAAATTTAACTAATACCTTCACACATGAAATGACTTAATGGAATGAACTACATAAATAGCATTCTTACTTTCTTGCTGTTACATTCCCCACATAAATTTTATTTTTGACATGTATCAAAATAAAGTTACCAGACTACTAGACATAATACATTATTTATATTGAATAGATGACCTGACCACAACCATGAACTTTAAAAATAGATATCATTTTAACAATTGGGCTTTAAAGATTGAATTAGAGTATTTCATGTATCTACCATAGCAGCCAAGCACAGTGCTTGTAGTACAGTATTTGAAATAGCCAGAAGGAAAACTGTTGCAAAAACCATAAGTTCGTAAATATTGATGCTCTGAAAAATGATGACAAAAATCTCTAAGCTACAATTGTAATAAATCGGTTCCCGGATTAATTTGTAACATGCATTTTCTTATTTCATATATCAAGATTCCCATGCTTTTGCATAGCAGCAGAGATTAATAGAATTATGTATAAAAAAAATTGCACAGGATTTCTGACTTTTTGTTGGTCAGATGGTAATTTAAGGAACTTTTGGAAATGTTAACCAATTATCAGATAATAATTAAACCATACCATGTAGCAATGCAGCATAATGGCATCATCAATGGTATTTATTATGAGTGCTTACCGTGTAAAATGCCATTGACTAGGAAGTACATTCAGTGAATGTTACAAGCACTCTTTCATGATCACCAGTACCAATGTTAAACAACCACTGAAATAAGGAAATCCTGGATGAAGCTGAACTAAACATATCACCTTATGACTCTGCTAGGCAGAGAAATCTGAAGGATGTACATATTGTATTAGAGCTGTCAGGCTAAAAAAGAGTCCTGGATTTCTCATTGCCACAAACCCTCACCAACTGTAAGCCATTGTATCAAAAGTGTCTTCAAAATCAACAAGATGGCTCCTTATTAAGTTCCTGGAAAACAATGATACCTGTAAATAGGCTTGATTATGAGTTCTATGGGCCTCTAGGCTACTCCATTTAAGGAAGGGTTGTCTACGTGCCATGCAACACCATTACATTAAACTGTGCATATAGTGCCCTTCCTCCCTATCCACCTTGAGTCTTCTCCCGTCTTGTCCACCCACGTTTTTGCTGGACTTCTACTCCTGCCCAGAAATAAATATGGGTGTATCCTGGTCTGTCAATGCCAGGGAATGGGCTGGGCCCTGGAAAGCCTCTTGCCCAGCAGATGAATCTAATCTACAACCCTAACCCTGCATCTACTCGTTGGAGAGGCCCATCCCCCCTGCAGATGTCTGGCTATGGATCCCGCTGAGGGGAGAAGGGAGGGTTTAGGTGTTGTCAGGCCTTGGAGGACTTGACTTTCATTAACAAGTAGCCAAACCAGTTCTTTACAGCTCACTCTCTCACTTATGCATGTTTGTTACAGCACCAAACCAGGATCTAGCCTTGGCCAGCTGTGGTTGGCTGGGACCCTGTATCAGTCAATCAATGGTAGTTAAAAAGAGCACTCTGCCAAGCACTTTGGAGAGTAGAAAAATTGATTTGGTAGAAATGATTCCTGCCCTAATAGAGCTTACAGTCTAGTTGAAAAGCTTACAATCTTGTTTTTGTTTGAAGTCCAGGAGACTGTATCTGTTTATTTTTACCCAGTCAGCAAAGGGGCTTGAGCCTCTCAGAGGGGCAGGAAAGAGAGTGAATAAGTCTGTGTGAGATTTTAACATTCACTAGCAATCTCCTTTTGCAAAAAAAGTTAGGGCCTGCACTCCTACTCCATTCCCCTCCATTCAGGATCACCCCTCATACAAGCAGATTTCTCCAGAACCAGAAGCAGAAGAATTCCCTCAGCCACCTGCATTCTACTGACTATGGCTGACACCTAGTCTCTAAGTACAGTCTGTTCATCTTGTGACCCCTTCCAGGTATAAGCCATTTACATTGGAGTATCCACACTGGGAGCTGGATAAACACCAAATGATTGGTCATGGGCTGCCTCATCCCTGGGTTTGTGATCTGCTAGGAGGAAGTGGGTTGACAGCAGTCGTGGAAGAATAACCCTGGGACACCCCAAGGCAGACCTAGGGTATGGAGGGTGAGCTCCAAGTGTACAGTCAGCCATCATCTCCCTTCCCACCCTCAATTCTTCATCAGCTACCCCGCCCCTTCACAATGTGGAGAAATGCAGGAGAAGGTAGATGTCCTAAGTCTCTAACAGATGGAGTGGAGAATGGTGGAGGGATGAGGATAGGTTGCCTCCCAGCTCCAGTATTGCCCTGTTCCCACTGGTATTTCATGTTTTCCAGTCATCTTGGGTAGATCTGGCTCTGAAGGCATTTTATAGTAATTTTTAAAATGGAGGCCATGTTGGTAAGGTCAGAGGGCATGCATTACCACGTGAAGCAACGGAAGCCCGAGTTGTACATCTCTGGGTCCCCCTTAGCTCCTGATTTTAATCTAACACTGATTGCAAAAGATTCCACAGGAATATTTCAAAAGACCAGTTGGAACAGGTTATTAGACGGTTGGGTCAGAGCCAATCTCTTGGATAAAAGCAGTGCTTTCAAGCTCTCTAATCAGATCTGGCAAGGAAATTTCATGGAACAAAAATTCATTTACATGACCTAGAAAGGAGCTGGTTGCCTGCATTTCCCAGAGGTCAGTGAGATTTTCTAGAAGGAATTTGCCTTTTCTTCCAGTGGTGTTGAGTTTTACCCACCTCTGGGGTGCAGCTAGGACAGATCTAAGATGAGTGGTTACTTAGAGGCCACACTTCTCTGCTCATTACTTGCCCTTCTCTTGTGGTTGGACTGGGCTATCACTACCCCCTTATCTTGGATCCTGGCCAGAGGAGACTTGTGGAGACATTTTCTCTCTATTTTTTAAAAAAATCTGTACTATAATAGCCCAGGGATTTAAGGATTTATTTCTAAGATGATTCCACCTTTTACCCAAATAAAATCCTTAGATTAAAAGTAAACATGTGCTATGGAGAACTGGCTCAAAACACATGTGAACTGGGAACCTAGAGCAGCTGTTGTTGCCTGGGATCTTGATTCAGTCAATCAATCAATCAATCAATCGGACAAGCAGTGTGGCTTAGTGGAAAGAGCCCAGACTTGGAGTCAGAGGTTGTGGGTTCTAATTCCTCTGTGCCACTTGTCAGCTGTGTGACTTTGGGCCTTAACTTCTCTGGGCCTTAGTTACCTCTTCTGTAAAATGGGGATGAAGACTGTCAACCCCAAGTGGGACAACTTGATAATCTTGTACCTTTCCCAGCGTTTAGAATAGTGCTTGGGTCATATTAAGCACTTAACAAATACCATCATTATTATTAATGACATTTAAAAACAGAATACCAAACCAAGCACTTTGGAGAGTAGAAAAAATGGATTTGGTAGGCATGATCCCTGCCCTTAAAGAGTTTACAGTATAGTTGAAAAACTTACAATCTTGTTCAGATTCATGACCCTTTTTATTCCTTCGATGTCCAGGAGGCTGTATCTGTTTATTCTTACTCAGCAAAAGAGCTTGAGTCTCTCAAAGAATGTGAGTTAGTTCAGGGAAGGCTGCAAGAATTCTTAATGAACAATAAAGTGTAGATTCTTAATGAACAATAAAGTGTTAAAAAAACTCTTAAATGTTTCAAATCACCATCTAGTATATAGTATAGTGTACTGAAATGATAACATAATAAGAGGAATAAGAGAGAAATCTCTTCTGCAGAACCGCAGTGGGAAAATTTTCTCTACATTTTGCAAGTTCTGACCTATCCATCTGCTCAATTTACCCTCTTTAAATGTCCTGAAACTGAGTCATGTTTGAGTCCCCTGGTATTTTTACCAAGGGGATTACTGGTGTTCTTTCTGAGTTCAAAGAGATCCACAAGCCTTGATTAGGGAACTGGATCAGGACCCAAGCAGGAAGATGACATGTCCTCACGGGCTTCTAAGGAAGTAAGAATCTCCCTCAATATACTCCCTCCTTTAGAGGGTGTATCCTTTCCCTGCTCCAACTTCTGGCATATAGTCCAATGCAAAAGAATCAGGTAAATAAATACCTGATCACTTGTTTCAGGTCGAGGAATGCTGATGGATTTCTGCAAGCCATAGGTGCCAATGTCCGAGTTAAGAGATAGGATTGCTAGCAGTACTGGAGAAGATTTAATACCAACATGAATTGAGGTGGCAAGAGGGTTCAATAGCTCTCCTGAATGACAGTTGGGCCACAAGCAGACCACACACCTATGCTCCTTGTAGTCAGGGATCTGTCTTCCAACTATATTGTATTCTTCCAGGTGCTTAATACAGTGCTCTGCACACAGTAAGTGCTCAATAAATACCACTGATTGAGATGATTTCATAATTTCTATTTTACATGAAAAAGACAGTATCTCTTAAGATCATTAACTTTGATATACTCTAGGGAAGGAAGATAATGCTGTGCCAGTATTATGAAAAGCACAGTTTTAGACCAAAGGACTAGATAAGTGTTCTTTTGATGCTGTCAGTTTCAGAGCAAATTTGATTCATAGCTTACATTAGATACTGCCAACATCTGTTGTTATCTTTTCTCTTATTCTTTGTCCTTCACATTAATAATGTAAGTGACACTATATGCTTACGGATTTTTCCCCTTGTCATTCATCTCAGAAGCTGTTGCTTCTCACAGGTAATTTTCCTTCTACAGATTTCAGTGTACTTAAGTACATCTATTAATAGGCAATAAGAACATCTTTCTTTCTGTTTGCTCATGATAGATACACTTAATCACCATCTTGGTAGTGTGGGTTTGTGTTCACTGAATGCTAGATCCCAGAGTATTTTGGAGGTTTTTTTACTTGTGTTTTCTCTCTAACTTAAATGTTTCCAGTCATGTAGACCTAACTGATGAAAAGCCTCTTTGCTCACTTGTGCAAGTAGCAGCAAGGGATGCATAACACTTCAACAGCCACAAGTTTGGAGCAGCTTTGGATGACAGGATCTTAGAGCAGTACTGAGAGATATTAGAGGATAGAAGAAAAGAGTGAAGACTGTTTTTTTAGAGAAATGAGTATATTACAAGGATAGACCTGAGGCCTAGTGCGAAGGACACAGAGCACAAAAAACCCAGGGGACCTGGGTTTCAAATCCTGACTCCACTACTTGCCTGCTGTTTGACCTTAAGCAAGTCACTTAAATTTTCTGTGCCTCAGTTTCCTCATCTATGAAACGTGTTTTAAAAGCCTATTCTCCCTCATCCTTAGACTGTGAGTCTCTTTAAAGAAAAGTTCTGTGTCCAGTTTGACTATCGTATATCAACCCCAGCACTTAGTCCCTTACAGAAAGCAGCTGAAATTCTACAAGTATTGTTATCGTTGTTCTGGGACATTTCTAGATTGTAAGTGCCTTGAGGACAAGCAACATGTGTCTTTCTTGAAGACACTCTTTGCTATCCCAATATTCGTGAAGACTTTGTTCATGGAGAGCAACCTCACTCCTATAAATAGCTGGCCACTATGTTGGTCTGTCTGCCACAATGGCTTTCCAATAGCTTGTTGATCTGTTACACTGTTGTATATGTTTCACTATTTCTTCAAATTGTTCAATCTCTACCCTCGACCAACTAGCATGACTGTGGTCCTTTCAGTTCCCCACACAAAAGCTTTTTGGTATTTTTCTTTCATTTATTCACTCTTTTCATAGGTCCAAGCCAGCAGAGCTTGTAAACAAACACACACACACACACATTTTGAAATTAAATGGAATTGATGCCAGTTATTTTTGGAAATTATCCAGAGTTAGATGTAGATTGAATAAATAGTAATTGGTAAGTGTTCTGAACTCCAAGATGTACTCCCATCTTGTAAAAACATTAAGCATGAATAATAAATGTTAAACATAGTCTTGGTTCCCTTAATAGACCCCCAAATATTATTTCCTAATTTTTCTTCCATACATGTTTATGCCTGCAAATGAAAGATGTATTCAAGTGGATAGATGAGCAATTCCTATTCAAATTAAAGTGCCCGTCCTCTCCTAAGGCACTCAATTTATGTAACATTAAAAACCCATTGGGTACAAATGATAACAATGTAATATTTTCAAATTTTAGGGAAGGTTCTTTTCAAACTCCAGATAAAGCTTGATATCATCACTTTATCAAATCATCTCATCCTACATTCTCCATTTAAAAAAATCCTTTGAAATGGCATATACATCTAGAAAATAAATGGGATCAAATAAATGCATCTTAAGCTTCTCATAGTCAGAGCTTGGAGAGCAGGCATCAAATCTTCCAATTCCTTTGAACTCCTCAGACACTTCGGTCATGGGTAAAGCAGTGGCAGAGCATATCATCATCATCTGTAATACATCCAATTATGTGATAGGATAGGACCCTATAGGCCGATACTGCTCGAAGTACTATACAATTAATGTTATGAATTTCACTGCAAATGTACCTTGTCTTACAGCGACTGCATCATTAACCTTTATGATATGACTGCTTTCTCAGTATCAAATTCAACTAAATCAATGTCCAAGTTAATGGTAAAAGCAAATATTTCAGACAAAGATGTATTCATATCTTTTGATAGAGTTGAGACAATTTTTTTAAACTACATTTTCCAGTATATAGATTTTAAGGGATTTTTGAAATTTCAAAAATCATACTTTTTCATACTTCTTTTCCTAAAAAGAGTTCTAAATATTCAAAGGTGTACTGTTTCTTCAAAATATTCATTTTTACATAAATGTTTTTATCAAGGGAAACAATGAATTTGAGATAAGAACATGGAAAGGAAATTTCTAAGCCTAGGGCAAGCTCACAAAATAATCTGAGTAATAGTAGTACATGTCGATGATTTTACAGTGCTTTGATTGGTCATGTAGCCTAGGTTTAAATGCTTGTCTATGATATACTTGGAAACTATACCCTCTTGGAGGACTTGCAGAGTGTTTTAATCTCTAAATGATTTCTGAATTCAATGAATTGTATTCTCCTCTTGTGTAATGGGAAAGGCAACCCTTAAATTCATGGGTTTAAATGGAAAGGGAGGATTATACCCCTGACATAGGAATATATCCAGTTTTGCTTCATCTGTCTCTCATGCCAAAACATTGGGCCATTTGCAGTTGATGTTGGAGAATCTAAGCACTGACTTTATTACATGAATAGGGGGTTATGATCAGTAATATTGTCTTCAGAACAAGGGGCATTTAGGGAGTACAGTGGAAACAACAAATTCTCCCAGCACCTGGATATGCTGCCCTTGAGACACAATGTTATCAATCTCATCCTGCAGGAATTTTACCTATGTGTCACACGGGAAGAGTCAATATGAGTACTTTCTTTCTTTTTTGTCTCCTCTATTCATGTTGTTTAAATTTTCTCCACTGTAGCATCATCTCTGAAGCTAAAATCTTAGTTTTTCCATCAATATGTTTCTATGAAACAATAACACCTTGGACTAGCCACACTCTGTATATAGTCCCAGTCACCTACAGCTAAGCACTCATTGTATTCTTATTTATTGTCTAGCACTGGTGTAGGAGTCTATTTGAAACAGGAGATGGGTTCCAGATATGCATTTTAGTTGTTAATAGTTAATGTTGTATTAAAGCCAAGATCTCAATAAAAAAAAGAAATATTCCTAACTGAAGAGACAGTGTTTTGAAAAGTTGAGACCATAAATGAAAATTCAATTGTTAAACACATTTTTCCAGTTGAAGGTATAGTGGCTCAGAGAAACTTAAATTAATAATACTTGTGGTTTTTTTTGTACTTACTAGGTGTGAAGCACTGCAAAAAGCAGTGAGAAGGTACAACATAAGCTGGGGCTCATAAATAGGAGAGAGAACAGGTACTTAATCTCCATATTACAGATGAGGAAACTGAGGTCCAGAGAAGTTAAGTGACTTGCCAAAAGTCACAGAACAGGAAAAATAGTGGAATTAGGATTACAGTCCAGGTCTGCTGACTCCCTGCTCTTCAATTCCATGCTGATTCTTATCATGTCATTAAAGCAAGGCTCATCTCTCACTCATAAGCAGAGGGTGTCATCTAGAGACCTAGATGCATTCACTTTTTCCCCACACAGCGACGTGAGTATGCACATAAAATTTTTGAGTTAACTTGAATACATAATATCAGGATGCATGGGTGGATAAACTCATTATGGGCAGGGAATTTATTTGTGTGCTAATTCTCTTGTGGTGTACTCTCCCAAATGCTTAGAACAGTGTTCTGCACATAGAAAGTGCTCAATAAATGCCACTGATTGATCGAATGATTGATTAAGATTAGCTTAAAAAAATGAAGTACTTTTAAAGCTGCACCTTATGACCAGGGAAAATATAGACTAAAGATAATACTTCATATATGCTTATGAAACATTTCAAGCCTCCACTTTCACCTTCCTGAACTTAGGTTCTTTTTCAACTTGAGAAAATGTTTTTTAGAGTTTCTCTGACTTCAGTAAAGTTATAACCACTAAAAGAAGCATCAGACAAGCTGTATACAAATTTTGGTGCTATATTGTAAAGTCAGTTGGCTTTGAGCTTTTAAATTATATAATGCAATCCACAATCCCTGGATTCAGAGAAGGAGATTAGGTTGCTTCAAGTAGGGTAGCCTTCTGGATAAAGCATGGACCTGAAGTAGGACCGGGGATCTCGGCTCCACCACTTGTCCACTCTGTGATCTTGGGGAAGTCACTTAACTTCTCTATGACTCCGTACCTTCTCTGTAAAATGAGGTGTAAGACTATGAGCCCCATGAAGGACATGGACTCTGTCCAACCTGATTAGCTTGTATCTGTTCATCACTTAGTACTGTGCCTGGCAAGTAGTAATTTTACAAATACCATAAAAATTACTTTAAATGTATAATATTAATGAAATAGACCATAAAAATCACCAAATGATCTAAAAAGAATGTAAATATAAGCTAAAAAACCTAAATTAGTTTACAATTTAGTATCAAGTCATATAACCTCCTTATTCACACATATTAAGTGACTTGCACCATCTCCCAGTTCAGTGAATGCCTGAAAACAACATAGTCGATAAAGCTGAATGAAGACTATGCAACAGTATCTTGCTTTCAGTGCTATTGAAAAATATATATGGTGATAGAAATAGTAGAAACTAGGGAATTAAATCAACGTGGGATGATAAAAATCAGCATTTAAGGTGAAAAAGATGAACCTAAATGAACTGCATTTCACTCATTGTAAGTCTGGTATAGTTTTCTTTGAAGTAAAAGAACTGTCAGGCATCGTTATCTTTTAGCTCCCATAGTGAATGTAGAAAAAACAATAGGTAAATGTTCACTGAAGCAGTCAAAGTTTCTACAATCCCATATAAATGAAAGTAGACAATCAACATTCCAAGGAGAGGGTTTTCCTGAAGACAAGAGCAGTGTTTAACATGAAACATTATATTTCATTGCTGTGTGCGAAATTATGAATACATTGTAGGAAAAAAAGAGGAATGACTATATACTATTTGTTTATTTTGTTACCATGTCCTGATTAATTTTCCTTTGTGTTGATCTTGGTTTTGTCAGGGACATCAGAGCCAAAAGCTCTATAACTATTTCTCTCTAATCTGTTCTTGATTCACTCACAATTAATTAGAGCACATTGAAGAATGGATTCCCTAATGTCACATTCTGAAAATAAGCCTCTGGGAAATGCATATTTGCTAAAACAATTCAATCATGAATGATACTAAACTTTTAGGATAAAAAAAACCTCCATGGATTGCAATAGTGATTGCTATGTATATGCTGTAACTGGTGTCATAATATTTTATCTAGCGTAGGACTGAGCACATGAGTAAATGCTTAACTGCCACAATAATCATTTATATGTGTATGTGTGTAACTGTATATGTATAGACACAAACATTCATTCATTCAGTCGTATTTATTAAGCGCTTTCTGTGTGCAGAGCACTGTACTAAGCGCTTGGAATGTACACTTTGGCAATGGATAGAGATAACCCCTCCCTGACAACAGGCTCACACATGCATAGTTGTTCATTGTTTTCAAAGAGAATACTCCCATGATGCTCAATTAGTATGATTGATTGATTATTTATTGATATTTCTGAATATGGATGGAAAGACCAGTGTGTGCCTTTACACCTTGCCAGCCTGCACTGCTAGCTTTGCTGTACTAATTGGTTTGCCTCAGATCTGGCATATCCAGTAGCTTTCCCCCAGATTAACCTTTTCTGCTTCAGTGGTCATTTAACTCCCCACTAATATATGTCACATTGTTTGAATCACTCAGTCAATCTATCAATAGTATTTCTGAGTACTGACTCTTTGTTGAGCACTGAGCTAAGGGCTTCAGAGAGTAGAATACAACAGAGTTGGTAGACATGATGCCTGGTGACATGGAGCTTAGAATCTAGAGTTTCTTGGACATGTGCATATCATCTTTAAATTCATCAGCGTGGCTCAGTGGATTGAGTCCGGGCTTGGGAGTCAGAGGTCTTGGGTTCGAATACCGGCTCTCCCCCTTGTCAGCTGTGTGACCTTGGGCAAGTCACCTCACTTCTCTGGGCTTCAGTTACCTCATATGTAAAATGGGGATTAACTATGAGCCTCACATGGGACAACCTGATGACCCTGTATCTACCCCAGCACTTAGAACAGTGCTCTGCACATAGTAAGCACTTAACAAATACCAACATTATTATTATTATTATTATCATAAAATAGCTGTGTTGCAGCAAGCTTTGTTTCAATATTGGTCAGCTGAGTTCTTGGATCTTGTTCTATTACTCTTGACCTGCCAGGTGATATTGATTATGAATTATAGGTCATGAAATTGGATGTGTCCTCTTTAGACAGCCCAGGTCTTACAGACATTTAGAAAGTTTTGGACCAATAAAACTCCTAACATGGAACCTGATGCCCCACTGTCGTAACACTCAGTCTTGCAATGTGCTGGCAGCTGTGCTGGCTTTTTAAATACTGTGTTTTACCTGTTTGTCCATGCATTCATTGTGGGACAATGTGATGAAATCTGGCTTTGTAAATTTTGAACAGTCCCCCAAACTTTGAGAATCGACTTAAAAAGAAATTGCCTGAAGACCAGTGATTTGCATATGGTCACACACTCATTCCTATTGGTCATATTCCCAGTGGGTGCAGTAAGCAACTAAGCAGATAGGAATTCAGTATACTGTAAATTTCATGCAAAATATTTGCATACAAAACTCATTTGTGGTTTAACCAATCCACCACAGTGGATTGTCCAATTGCATAGTGCACTAGCAGACATTGACAGGGTATCCACTTCTGTCTGTAAGCATTGCAATCCTTGCCACACATTTTTGGTTGTTTGTTTTTGTTTTGTTTAGATTTTTAATGGTATTTGTTAAGCATTTACTAAGTGCCAGGCAATGTATTCATTCATTCATTCATTCACTCATATTTATTGAACGCTTACTGTACTTCGTATTTATTGAAGCACTGTACTAAGCGGTTGGAAAGTACAATTTGTCAACAGATAGAGTCAATCCCTACCCAACAACGGGTTCACAGTCTTGAAGGGGGAGACAGACAACAAAACAAAACAAGTAGACAGGCATCAGTATCATATTGTACTAACCACTGGAGTAGATACACGATAATCATGTTGGACACAGTTCCTGCTCCACATGAAGCTCACAGTCTTAATTCTCATTTTGTAGATCAGATAATTGAGGCATAGAGAGTTAAATGAGTTGTCCAAGGTCACCCAGAATTCAAGTGGCAAAGTCGGTATTAGAACCGAGGTCCCCTTACTTCCAGGTCCATGCCCTTTCCACTAGGCCTTACTGCTTCTATATTCAGGATTTCTTCTGAGCTTGTCCACTAATGTGGGCATCATAGGTGATTCATCAGCTAGAAACCTATGTCACTGAGAATTCTAGATGGCAGTAAGGGTAAGATGCGGGTTAGACTTTGGGGACCAAAAGTTGGAGTCAGTAGATTTTGTAATCACATTTCAATCCCTAGTTCTAGATCCTTGAGTTTATCCCTGGAGATGACCTGATTAATTTTTTTTTTTAATAGTCGGTCTAAGAAGGCTGTGGCTTGAGTCTTGTGAAGAATGGAGGGCAGTGTCACTAATTTCCTTGTTTCCTTGATGACGTTCACATGGACAGAACCTTCAAATCCCACTGTACGGTGTTTTGTACATTGAAAGAGCCATGAAAAATCCTTTTTCAAGGTCCCAGTTGCTATACCATCAGATTTAGAAGCATTGCAATTCTTTGTGGCTATGAGTGCAGTGGTATCATTAATTTTTAAATCGAACAATCTAATTTAGTGAGTGCTTATTCTTTGCAGAGCGCTATACTAAGCACTTGATAGAGTATAATATAACAAATTCTGTAGACGTATTCTCTGTCCACAAGGAGCTTAAAATCAGTCTAGAAGTAGAGACAGGCATTAAAATAAATTATGAATATGTACATAAGTGCTATGGGGCACTTATGCACAAATTTATTCACCCCTAAAGTGCAAGGGAGATCAGAATTGAGAGTGAGTAGGGAAAATGAGGCTTTAGTCAGGGAAAGCCTCTTGGAGGAGATGTTATTTTAATAAGACTTTGAAGATGGAAAGAGTGACTGTCAGATGTAATGGGGAAGGGAATTCCAGATCAGAGAGAAGATGGAGTTAAGGGTTATATTATAAGGTAGATAAGCTTGAGTTTCTTAAGTTTAAAATCAGAGCTAGGTCGTCACATATGGGTAGGCAAACTGTTTCTTAGAAGTTTTATCTTTCGTTGTAGTAGGGATGTTAAAGAGCTCATCATAATGCAATTACCATCCTATTAATATTTGTTCTTTGTGATCAAGGTGGAGCTATTTCTCTATACTCTTCAGTATGTAGGGTTCCAAACTCACTCTTCACACCAATGAAAATCCTAGATTGGCTTGAAGCCTCATAGCCTTTTATCCTTCAGCCTTTCCTACATGCTTCTTGTTCTGTTTTGTATTGCATAACATAGGCTCCAATGAGTGACTCCATAGGCTCCAAACCAAACAATAGCCTGTTTGGCTATTCACAGCTCCTTAATCTCTCCTATGAATCTACATCTTATCATGGAAGGAGAGTTTGCATACAAAGATGAAGTTTAGAGCTATATCATATTGGCTACCCATAATGGAAAGGTCTAAGTGGAAGCATCAGACAAAGTCAATTCACCTGTGCTGGGCAGCAGCAGCATGGGAAAGACTCAAAGGTGGATGATCAAGGGATCAAACCATTGATCAAAGACAATGGCAGAGACAAGTTTTTTTACTGTGTGGAAAAAGGCAATGGTAAACCATTTCCATATCTTTACACAAAACACTCTATGAATACACATACCGGAACAACTTTATGAAAGAAGACGGGACATTCTCAAGAGGGTGTGTCCTGAGTCGCTATGGGTTGGAAATGACTTGATGGCATTTGAAGAAGACCTTCTACTGGCAAAGTCAGTCTCATCAAACCAGTGCTAAGTCCCTTTCTTTCACTCACTGAATTTCTCCCCCTGTTCTTTGTCTATGACTTTCACTCTAAATTTTTGACATTATTCCCTATAGACTAAGCATTTGTACCACTTTGTGCTTTAGAACATAGTGTCACACAATTTACCTCTCCTATTATCAGAGAAGCATGAAAAGACTGACATTTACATAACCTCATCTTTATATAAAAGTATTGGTTAAGTCTTCTGGGAGGCAAAACAATCTTACATTTAATAAAAAGAAAATGCTGTATCTTACCTTTAAGTGACTGGATTTCTTTGTAACCCTTCTATCACAACTCAGCTGAGACACTGGTAGGGGAGTAGGGTGAAAACTGTCAGAATTTTTTTTTAACAGAAAACTCAAGATTGATTTTCTACACGATGTGCATTCGTATGAAACTGCAAGCACTTCAATTCACTTTTAAAGAGCTTGGTCTGTGTACTGAGAATGTGCATAACAATCCCTAAAAATCTCAGTGTTAATGTGAGAGGTATATGAGTCAAAAACATTTGTGGCATTCCCATATGCATTTGAAATAGTCCTGCTGCTATTTCAAGAAATGTTGTAGCAAATTGTAGGATCCATTAAGAAGTCAATACTTTTATTACATCCTAAAGCAAATTCAAAGATACCTAACCTATTACACAAGTAACACACTAAAGCATTTTAGAACAGATATATTTTGATTCTAAGGCTACCATCAGAACTTTTACAGTCACATTCATTTCTTTGCATTAGCAAAAGAGTGTCTTTGCAATAAATTCAGTAGAACCATAATAAGAAGCTCCTCATTTCCCCAAAGTAGCCACAATTCCAAAACAAAGAAAAATGGCCAGAAAAATAAAACAAAAGCAGAAAAAAATGCCTAAAGAAATGTTTAAGGAAGGAGTATAGCCTTGTGTTTAAAGAGCACGGATCGGGAAGTCAGAGGACCTGAATTCTAATCCCACATCTGCCACTTACCTGCTGTGTGATCTTGAGCAAGTCTTCTAGTCCTCTATTGTCTCATCTTTAAAATGAGGATTCAATACCTGTTTTCCCTCCTACTTAGAATGTGAGCCCCATGACCTAATGACGTCATATCTACCCCTGCGCTTAGTCCAGTGCTTGGCACATAGAAAGTACTTAAAAAATATTATTATTATTATCATTATCATTACAGCAGATTTAATCATGAGCAAAATTTATTCTGTATTACATATTAAATCTAAGTAACTCCAAGGTCTTGCCTTGTCTTATTGCTTTCTGTTGAGTCGTTTCCAAGCATAGCAACTCCTTGGACACATCTCTCCCAAAATGCTCCACCTCCATTTACAATCGTTCTGGTAGTGTTTCCATAGAGTTTTCTTCGTAAAAATGTGAAACTAGTTTACCACAGCCTTCTTTGGCCCAGTCTCCGCCCTCAACTCTTTGACTCTCTCCCATGTCACTGCTGCTCAGAACATGTGAGTTTTGACTTGTAGCAGATTGTCTTCCAATTGCTAGCCACTGTCCCAGTTAGTAATGGAATGGGTGTGCCTCTGCTTGACTCTCCCTCCCGTAACCGAGACTGACAGACTACTGGAAACTCTCCAGGTGCTATCCACAGAGGGTAACTCTAAGGTAGCCAACCTATTATCTAATCACAGGAATGAAAGAGAGCTACCTATTTCTCTAAGTCATGCAGAGATTTATATAAAAAAAGTCAACTTGTCATTTCATTATCCGGCATGTCGATAGATGCTATATGACATAAGGTCATGCCTCCCCATACAAGCTCTCCCCATACAAGTTCCAAGATAGCACTACCTATGGAAAATTTTATCCACTGATAAAACTTATAGATATAACTGACAATCTCTTTTCACTAGTGTTATCTTCCTCTTGGGGTTATAGTCTTTCCGTAATCTCTGATCTAATAAAATTACTCTATTTCTAGTTGTTGCATGTGAACCTAAATGCTTTCTGTGGTTGTCTTCAATTGCATTTAGGATATAATTTTTAGAACTCTTTATCAGTAATTTATAAACACATACACAAACACACAGAGGCCATTAGGGTCAAGAGATGAGGAAATAGGGATAACAGGGTTTGAGGAGGAATTTAAACATCTGAAATAAGTGGGGGAGGGGTGTCAATGAGCATGGGAGTAAATAAGGATAGAGAAATGATATTGCCAGGCAAGAGAATAGAGCAGAGTTAAAGTAGGCAAGGATACCCTTAAGGTGGAAAAGGTCAGCCTGATATCTGGATTTCCACCAGCTTCACTTCGCAGCTCATGCACAGAAGTGAAGGAAGTAGACTGTGGAGGTGATGCACATCTGTGGGTTAATGGACTGAGACTGGCAAAGGATTAGGAGAGTGAATGAATTGAGTTCAGAGAGGGTGGTCTATATGGAGTCAATTTGGTTGTCAAGAGAAGGTATTTTAGATAGGATGACTTGAGACAATTGGATGTAGTCAAAGATTAGAGTGTTCTATGGATGGGAACAGGTCAGATTTGCAGGCAGGGTGTTTGGGAGAGATAGTAGGTGAGGAATTGTGGTCAAATAGAGGGATTTCAGAGTTTGTTCAGGAGTATCACAGGATAAATACATAAGTATAAATTAAGTTGAGATATATACATATAAAATGTATATACAAACACTAGGGATAAGGATATGAACTTATTGCTATGATAAAAGAATTATCAAAGAATGCCTCTGGGAGGAAATGGGTTTTCAGGAGGGCTTTCAAAATAGAAAAAAAAAAATATGTGTTGTGGTGCATTTGAATACAAAAGAAGTTCCAGGCATGAAAAAGGGCATGAATAAGGAGTTGGAAATGGGAGGGGATAATGAGGTATAAATCTGTCACCTGATGTACAATATCCTAGCTGCAAACCCCTCTGAGTCACAATTTTAAATGAAGTCTTCCTGCTTTCCCCACCCTTTTCCCTGTCCTGTATTCATCCTCACCTGGACGTGCAATCAATCCCAGTTCCCAGTGAAAGTGCATCAGATATTTTGCTACACAAGATAGTGCTCAATTATTATTATTGAGTGATCCAATTAAATTACTTGCATTTTTATGTGCACAAATAGAAGACAGTGTAAATGTTCACACAGATATGGTGAGGGCAAAAGATTAGACTAATTGTACGTTTCCTAATAATACATCATAGGACAAAACTATTTTCTATAAAGCTTTTATATTTCACTTTCTTACTAAAACAAACAAAAATGACCAACTTCCCTTTCCCTTTAATTTATGTTTCAAAGAAGATCAAAGGGGATCAAATAAATAACAATTCCATTGACTAGAGCTCCTGTCTGACACCAGGATTCAAAGAGCCAAGTCTAATTTCAGGGTGTGTATAATTTCCAGAGTTCACTTGCATTTCAGTAACCTTAGTAGTATGTCACGTACTGCCCAGTATACATTAAGAAGATTTAAACTCTTAATAGCAGTTCAGAGTGGTGACACTTGAACTTTTGAATTGATACAGTAAGATTCTGTCATTATGTTCTTGTGGATGGATCCTGATTAGCCTTGGAAGAAAAGGACCTTATTGAAAAATTCAGATTGAGGATGCTGGAGGTTCTATTCATTCAATAGTAATTACTGAGTGCTTACAAGGTACTCCTTCTCCACTCCTTCCTTCATGTGCCTGAGCTCCAGCTGGAAGAATGTAGTTAAGTCAGTACCTCACCAATAAAGAAGCTAAGAATGCATTTGGAAAATATTTAGAAGTTGGATTGTACGGGGAGGACTGGCGGGTAGAATTGACGATACCTATTTCAAAACGTTAACCTGATCTGAATGGGGCAAATTCACAAAAATATTATTCCATAGCTAACATATGATTTTGCATTGGAATCAGGCAAATCTTAAAAAATGTTTACAGGAAAATTATTTCCGATAATATACACTATTCCATGCTGATATGACCTTTGTAATATACATTTTAGGGGAAGAGTTCACTGTGAAGGAAAGTCAAAAAGTTCCCCTGAACATGTAATTTAAAATAAATCTAAAACATGTCTAGTCACAGTATTTCAAAAGATTCTTACTGTTATGCTAAATGAGTCATTATTTCAATATTCCTTTGACTCAAAGGTTCAAAAAGACAATTGAAAATAACAGAATAAATGCTGGTCATGATGAGTTACCTCAGCAATTTTCTTATAAACAGAAGCCAAAAGTCTTTCATGGTAAATCTTCTCTAATACACCAGACATGAATGAGGACCAGATAATTAAAGAAATTATTGCACAATTCCATTTAATATCAACTGCACCAAATATAATGCCTCAAAAAAGAGTGGAAATTTGACAAATGTTTGATAATTTTGGAATGATCATGCACTGAACATATTCTCATTCCACTGTAGCTATGGAAATATGATAGTCATTTTTAAGAACAAGTGGCCAGTTCTTACGGTGATTAGAATTTTAAAATTTATTATATTTTCAGCACACTGAAGGTGCTCTAAAGATAAACCTCCTCATTCTGACATAGCACTCTGTACTTTTTTTTTCAGAGCTTTCAAATGCATTAAAATTACAGAAAGCTTAGAGATTAATTTCAAAATCTTTTTCAGTGACAAATGCATTTCATATTGCTAAATGTGAGGTTTAATGGTCCTGGGAAGCTTAAGTTGTATTAAGATTTTATTAACTAAGAAGTTTTCCATATAATGGACTATCCCCAAATACTAAAGCTTACATGAATTAAATATTAAATCTGAACAATGCATGAGTATTCATTTTTATGGTAAGCATATGTTTCAGTGAAAGTTACATAATCATGCTAGTTTAATAGCATATTTACTATTGAGTTATTCTTGGGCTGGTTTACCAATACTTTAGATATGCCAATCTTAGAATACTTTGGTGTACAAATTCTTAAGATTGTTACAGTCATCTATGAACTAGTTTTAGCTGGCATTCAAATTATTTTGAGATAATTCAGTCATGAAGTAAGTGTTATTGTTCTATTCATTTTTTATTTATTTGAACATTTGGCCCCATGATTAAATTTTTTTTATGTTTCTATATGAAAATTATACATTGTCATTATATATTCAAAGTGATCTTGTTTGTCATCAGTTAAAATACTTTGAGTAAAATGTTGCTGTTATGTATTCTGCCCTGTCCCGAATTAGCCTCACTTTTTCCTCACTACCCCAACTCACAGAAAGGTGGAATCAGCCTCTTTTGTCATAAATATCTTTTCTGTAAGCACTCAATAAATACAATTGAATGAATGAATGAATTCTGGACCATCTTGCCTCTCTCCATCTCTCATCCACCTCTAGCAATAAGGGCACTGATTGCCATCAAATGAATTTGATATTTTTCTTTTTCTTAATCACAGTATCTTTAACTTTACTGATTCTTAAGGATTAAAAAAATCTATGTTTCTTATCCTGTTAACACCCCTAGCTACACAATAGCTACATAGTAAGACTAAACCTTAGACAATGCTTCATCCTAAATGAGAACTGGGAGTCAGTTCCTGCCTATCAAAAAGAAAGAGCCTCTAGAGGAAATTTTTCATGAGGAAAAAAAGGACAAGAAGGCAAAAAGGTACTAAAACCATCAAACAACAACTTAACAAGGGAAAATCTTTGTGTGTGGATAATTTGGCCAAGTTCATAGGTTCTACATTAGCCTTTTCAAAAGCTCACTTTTACTCATAGGGAAATTTTTCTGACAGTAATGTCTTCTCTGAGTTTAAAGACAAGCATCACCCATACTAGCACAACAGTATTGGCATTCCTGGATATCATTATAGCAATTCACTACTCTATTTCTGACTTATTAACAATGCATTACTATTTTGGGATCATAACCTCCTCACCTCCTACCTTCCAAAATCATTTCAATACCCAAAACTGTCCTTTGCCCTAATTCAGTTTTAGGGCAATTTGATAATAATGATCATGCCATTCACTAAGTGCTTACAATGTGTCAAGCAATGTCCTAAGTGCTGGCATAGATTCATGGTTTTCATGTTGGACATTGTCCCTCCTCCACATTGAGTACATGGTCTAAGGAGGGGGGAGAGGGGTTTAATCCACAATTTACAGGTGTAGGAACTATTGCATGGAGAAGTTAAGTCACACAGCAGACAAATGCTAGAGCCAGGTTTAGGCCCCCCGTCCTCTGACTCCTAGACCCATTCTCTTTCCTTTAACTGCTTTTCACACTGGGTGCCCTGTAACTGCAGATGTATCCTTTACTAAAGGATAAAGTTTACTCAATTCATTCTCAAGGATCTTACAGGCTAAAGGAGGAACTTTGTTATGTATGTAAAGAGGGAGAGTATATTCAAGAGATCAGCATTTAGATAGATAAGATGGAAGTACCATGAGGAACAAAATGTTTGGAGTGGGCTGTAGTAGGAAATCAGCAAGATAAGGTAGGAAGGGGTAAACTAATTGAATGCTTTAAAGCTGATGATGATGAGTTTCTTTTTGTTGCAGAGGTGGTTGGACAATTATTGGAGGTCTTAAAAAGTGGGGAGATAGGAACTGAGCATTATTTTCAAGAAATGATCTAAGATGCAGAACGAAGTTTGGACTAGAGAGGATAGAGATAGGAGACAAGAAGAAGTTGAGGGGTGTCATAACAAATACTTAGGTGAGCACAGTAACAGCTGGATAGAGAGAAAAGGGTATACTTTAGTAATGTTGTGAATGTAGAAGTGACAGGATTTGGTGGCAAATTGAATTTGTGTGTTGAATGAAAGAGATGAATTGAGAATAATGAATAGGTTATTGACTGTGAAATAGGGAGGATTAGTGGTTTATCTACAGGGATGGAAAAGACAGGGGGAAGACAGTATTTGGCTGGGAAGATCATGAATTCTGTTTTGGACATGTTTGGTTTGAAGTGTTGACTAGACATCCGGATAGAGATGTCCTGAAGGAAGGAGGAAATGTGAAACTGTAGAGAAGAAGAGGGACCAGGTCTGGAGAGGTACATTTGGGAATCATATACATAGTCACTGAAACCATGGAACCTATTGAGATCTCCAAGGAAATAGCTAAAAATGGAAAGTAGATGGGGACCCTGAACTAAGCCTTGAGAGACTCCTATTGTAAGAGGCAGATGAACCTGAGAAAAATACTGAGAAGGAGGAGGGAGATTGGAGTGGAACCAGGGAGGTCAGTATCAGGAAACCAAGGCTGGATAATGTTTTAAGGAGAAGGGGGTGGTTAGCCTGGCTAGAGGGATAAATCTTTTCATCCCTTAGAAGTGAGAGATAAGAGAGCTAAGGACTCTGTGGATGTTATAAGGAATACTTGTCCTCTGAAGCATTTCCAGGGAAGCTATTTCATCTGGGATGAAGGACTTAGAAGACCCCAAATGCCCAAGCTCAGTTTATTATTATTATTATTATGGAGTTTGTTACATGTTTATTGTGTGTTAAACACTGTTCTAAGCCCTGGTGAAGATACAAGTTAGTGAGGTTGGACACAGTGTCTGTCACACATGGGGCTCACAGTTTAAGTAGGAGGTAGAACAGATAGTGAATCTCCGTTTTGGAGTTGAGGAAACTGTCACAGAGAAGTGAAATGACTTGCCCAAAGTCACACAGCAGATAAGTGTTGGAATAAGGATTAGAACCAAGGTCCTTCTGATTCCCAAGCCTGTGCTTTATACATTAGGCTATGCTGCTTCCCTTTAACTGCTTCCTTTTAACTGTACCCTATCACTCTACTCTCACACCCTGACCACTTGTTCATGCTACTCCTCTGGCCTGAACTCCCAACCTGATATATCTATCAAATGTTAGCCCTCTGCACCTTCACAGCCCACATAAAAGTAACACCATCATTTCCAGGAAGCCTTCCCTGATTAAAACAAAATACTCAACTCATATCAACTCAACAGCCACCTCCTAGTGTGCATATGTATGTGTGTATTTCCACCCATCCTCAGCACTTATTCAATTATATTTAATTATACATTCAATAGTTTTTTTTAACTGTATTTGTTAAGTGCTTACTATGTGCCAGACACAGTATCAAATACTGGGTTAGATACAAGCTAATTAGGTTTGACACAATCCCTTTCCCACCTGGGCTCGCAATCCCCATTTTACAGTGTTCTGCATATAAGTGCTTAACAAATTATTAACTTATTGCATAATTGTTACCATAATTATTACCTAATTGCATCTTTCCAAGTGCCAAGTACACTATTGGACACAATAGTGAGTACTACAGAAACCCTTTTGTAATCTCCAAAAATCAGTCTTAATCCAGTCACAAACATTTAGGGACTGAAAATCTATATGAAATAATTTTTTAGTGGTTCACCCAGTACCATTTGTACTCTCTATTGCTGGCTGGGGCACAGAGTGCACCAAGTGAATTGTCAGGCAGGGGTGCAGGAGATTGCCATGGTCTCATAATTTATTATAAAAATTTAATAAAGATAATAAAGCCTGACCATCATTTGAGATACTCTAGGTAGCCCTTCAGACTGACGTCTTCACAACTTGATGATATGTATCATCCCAGAGAGTGATCCCTCATTCGGACTATTTCATCTTTGCATGTTGAAATTTGAATGACACTCTGGGTGGCTCCAGAAATACTAATGAAAGAATGAACCTAGAAAAATATATCCTGTGGAAATATACATTTCTGTCATTTAACCCATGTAGAGTCTTATTCTTACCTGATATAAGTTCTAGAGAGATTTTTCTAAAAGTTGATTAGCACTAATAGGTCAGTAGGTTGATTTATTTTAAAAATGGAATTTCACTCTTCAAACTTTCTTAAATTATTATTCTTTCATTTATCCATTGTTTTTAAAAATTTAAACAACTGTGGCAATATTAAGTGGTAATAGAAATAATAATAAAATTATGACAATAGATTCCTAATCTTCAATTTCTCCTATAGTGATGATTTTATTCCTTAATTTTAAATTTCAATAGCTATAAACTCACCATTATCCCTCAACTATGCTCACTTGTTATTTTCTTTCTTTCTAGCTTCAGAGTAAAACAGACCATTAGTTCTAGCCATAACAACTCCACTCAATTAATAGCTTCTCATAGGTCATTCACTCTGTTCAAAACTGTGTCCTTGTACCTTAAAAAAAAAGAAGAAAAAACTACAACATAAAAAATGTTTCCTACATCACATTAGCTACAGTGAAATATGGATGTCTGGATCCAGGTTACTATTTTAATTGAATGCTGTTGACAAGGCTGTACTTAGTGTTGTTACCCTTATCATTTAATCCTTATTACAACATTCTTTCCAGTTTCATCAAGTTAACATCAGTATTCTTCTCAGCAACACATCCAAATGCTTCCACCATTATCATTTAACAAAATTTCCCATTTCCATCATTTCCTACCCAAGGATCACTTATGAAGAAAAACTTAAATTGAAACACGAATTCTTTCAAATAAAGCAGTATCTGATAATGAGTCATTAATTTGGTACAACTGTAAAGCCCACTGATTTTTAATCCAATAATATAAGATTTAAATTAATATTACCTAGTCATGATAGTTGTCTTTGATTAAAGAAAGTTTTAACATTTCTAGATTCAACTCATCTGTTAAAACAAATTTCAATCTGATAGTAATTGTCTGACCTTAGTTTTCTCTGTATTTTATACCCAGTAATCAGGTACAGGAAACCATTGACATTATTGGCATTTTTGTGCTCTGAAGCATGTCATTTGACAGAGATTTCTAACCAGTCTTCCTGAAATTTGAAAAGGTTAATTGGAACGAGACATTTATTCTGTTTTTGCTAGATTGTTTCAATGATTAGGAGATTTATTTCATCTTTCATATTGCATATTTCAGAATATTCCAATCAGAATAAATTTAACACTGTAAAGGAGGTTAGAGTCCTCATTCAAATCTACTACATGAAGAGAAGAATGGGAAAGGAAATGGAACATGTCCCCTTCCTAGGCTGTAAACTCACTGTGGGTGGGAAACGTGTCTACATACAACCTTATGTTGTATTCTCCCAAGCACTTAGTACAATGCTTTGCACATAGTAAATGCTCAATGAATTGATTGATTAATTAACTGATTAAGCAGACTTAGAACATATATTTCCAGTGCAATTAGTTTGGTTGAAGGGGTGTTTCCATTATACAATTTGGACAGAATGAGAAGAATGGAATCATTCATTTATTTATTCAATTGTATTTGTTGAGCACTTACTGTGTACCAAGTACTGAACTAAGTACTTGGGAGAGTGAAATACAACAACAAACAGACACAATCCCTGTCCACAATGAGCTCACAATCTAGAGGAGGAAACAGACATTAATATACATAAATAAATAAATGCATACATACATGCATACATACATAAATGACAGCTATATACATATGGGAGAAGGGTGAATGAAGGGAGCAAGTCAGAGCAATTAAGAAGAGTATGGTAGATAAGAGGAGTGCTTAGTCAGGAAAAGTTTCTTGGAGAAGGTGTGTCTTCAGTAAGGCTTGGAAGTGGGGGACAGCAATTATCTGATATGAGGAGGGAGGGCATTCCAGCTGAAGTGTGCAGTTTGCACCTCATGTAAACACCGTGTTAATTTTAATGTCCTTCAGCCTATCGCTTCCTCTGAAAACAGATGAGCCAGACCCATAGACACGAAGCAAAGACCTAAATTTTGGCACAGCTGCAGGGGACCGGTTTGGTATCTTCTAAAAGCAGAAGACAATGGGCCTGTAATTGGTCCGTAATCCCAGCTCTGCCACTTGTCAACTGTGTGATTTAGGGCAACTCACTTAACTTCTCTGGGCCTCAGTTACCTCATCTGTAAAATGAGGATTAAGTCTGTGAGCCCCATGTGGGACAACCTGATAACCTTGTATCTACCCCCGTGCTTAGAATAGTGCTTGGGACATAGTAAGATCTTAATAAATACCATCATCATCAAAAGTATTATTATTAGGACGATTTACATGGAGGAAGCTCAATGTAACCGTCAGCAAGCACAGTGTGAAGGCTTTGGGGGGAAAGGCCTGGGGCTGCTGCTCGCTGTTCTCTGAAGGACAACAGAGTGAGGCCGGGCCGAGGGGACCATCGGAGGGGATGCCTGTGCTGCCCTAGGACCCTACTTGGCTGCTGACTGTCCTCCGAAGGGAAGGAAGGCAGAGGAGCCGAAGGTGACTGATCACCCCCCAGGAGGGCATTCTTGATGCCCCTAGATCGAGCGCCTAGATACTGTCAGAGATCTCATCGCCCCTGGATGGACGACTTAACAGAAGCAGGATCCTACACTAATGTTTCTGTATGTTAATAAATGTTTTTTGACTGATACTGAATGCACTGGTTTATTCCATTGGTAAAACTGAGTCACAAACTCCCTTGTCCCTAATTGGCTCTACTGGGATGTAACATGAGGCCAGAGGTAGGATGTGGGCAACAGATCAGTGACGAGATAGACAAATTTGATGGACAGTGAGAAAGTGAAAATTAGAGGGACAAAGTGTGCCGGCTGGGTTATAGTAGGAGAGTAGGGAGGCCAGGTGGAAGGGGGCAAGGTGATTAAGTACTTTAAAGCCGATGTTGAGGAGTTTTTGTTTGATGTGATGGTAGATGTGTGATGAAGTCTGTGGGATTTCTTGCCGAGTGGGGAAACGTGATCTGAACATTTTTGAAGGAGAATGATCCGGTCGCAGAGTGGAGTGGGGTGAGACAGGAGGCAGGGTGGTCCGCAAGGAGGCTGATACAGTAATCAAGGCGGGATAGGACAAGTGCTTGCATTAGTGTGGTAGCAGTTTGGTTGGAGAGGAAGGGGTGAATTTTAGCGATGTTTTGAATGTAGAACTGACAGGATTTAATGATGGCTCGAATATGTGGGTTGAGTGATAAAGAAGAGTCAAGGATAACGGTAAAACAACCAGAATGATCAAAAGATTACAATGATGAAATCACTCCAATTCAAGTCCTTCTGACTGAATAAAATCTGGCAGAACCAAATAAAAATGAGTGATATTTTTTAAGCACCTACTGTGTGTCAAGTGCTAGTGTAAATGCCATAGAATTAGTTCAAACACCCTTGTCTTGCAAAGGGCTCCAATCCTAAATTGGAGAGAGAACAGATATTTAAACCCCATTTTACATATGAATGGACTGAGGCACATGGAGATTAAGTGTCTTGTCCAAGATCACACAACAGTTAAATGGCAAAACTGGGAATTAGAACCCCACTCCTCTGAGTGTAGATCTCATGCTCCTCCCATTAGACCACCCTGCTGTTAGTCAGAAGGTACGTTTCTGTGTTTGTGGACTTAAAATCTAAGAGAGAGATATTGATGTAGGCATCCAGGCCTAAGAATTAGAAGATCTAGATTCTAATTGCAGCTTTGCCAATTACTTGCTGTGTGACCTTGGGTAATTTAACTTCCCTGTGCCTCAGTTACCTCATCTGTAAAATGGATAGTAAAACCTCCTCCCTCCAGTTTACACTGGGAGCCCAATGTGAGACCTGGACCATCCAACCTGATAAACCTTTATCTAGCCTAGTGCTTAGAACAAGGTTTGACACATTGTATGTGCTTAATAAATATCACAGAAAAGTGCAGGCACACAGAGAAAAGAGAACAGGTGTTTAATCCCCATTAACAGATGAGAAAACTGAGGCGCTAAGCGACTTGCCTAAAATGACATAGAAAGCAAGTGGCAGAGTTGAGTCTAGAACCTAGGTTTCCTGACTCCCAGTCCTCTGCTGTTTCCACTTGGCTACACAGCAGCCAAGAAACCTATGGGCTGAGATGTTGGTACTACCAATCAGGATTTTGCATTCTGGTTTATATAGTTAATTTCAAGTTCTAAAGGAAGTCTGGCATTACAGTTTGTTCAAATGTCCAGGTTTGTCTAAAGTCACCATAGCTGTATTTTTTCCCTATCAAAATTTATTTTAATGTCTGTCTCCCCTAGACTTATAAGTTCCTTATGGTGAGGATTCATGTCTACCAGCTGTATTGTACTGTCCCAAATTCTTACTACAATGTTCTGCATGCAACAAATGCTCAGTACATACCATTTTTTGGTGTCATTAATTTAATTGATTTAAGCACTTTGCTGCTATTATTACCGCCCTGAGCCCTCTGTTAGTGATTCCATTAATCAGCTGTAAGGGCTGACCCTACTGAGCAGATGAAAAAGATTTAAGCCTAACACGAGGTTTTCCTTTTCCTCCCTCCTAACTATGAGGTAGGTTGAAGCTAGCCTTATCTGTTCCTCTCTTTTCTGCCCAGATTATTGGCAGTTTTTTGGGAAAGGACTGAGGCTCAACCTCTATAATCTTCTTAATTTACACCCTCATCACCCAGAGATAAGACATCTGCAATAGCTTGATAATTTCACCCTTGTCTTCCTTCCCCAGTACTGTATTGCCCTGAAAAAAACCCAACCATCATCTTACTTCCTTTCTCCTCACCACATCAAGAGAGATTGTTTGTCTTCTGGGCGGGAGGGAGAAAAGGATATTTTCAACCAACACCAGTGAGTATTTGCATGAAAATGGAGGGGTGAGTGTGCAAGAGATGTTTGTGTTGTGGTTAACTGAGATTGGGTATGAGGGAGCTTTAGAAGTGGTGAGAGGTAGATCATATTTTTTGGAAATTTCAAGTGGGGCAAGGTATAGGTCAAAATTCAAGTTTGTTTATGTTGAATAGGTTGGGGAAATAGAGCAAATAAAGACAAAATAGGAAGAGGGAGAGAAAGGTAGAGAGACAGAAATAAACGTTCAAAGAGAGAAATATAGAAATGGTGAATAGATGAAATTATGAGGAGCCAGAGAAATAGATGTAAAACAATGAAAGAAATTAAACTAGACATATCATTCTAGAAAGAAAAACCCAGAGGGAGACAAATACTAGATTCCCACATACTTATGCCCAGCTAAACTTAAGCAGCTGTTTATGGATGCCTTTTTTAAACCAGCAGGCAGGAGGTAAATGTGAGAGAAATAGCAGCTGAAACCATAGATTCTTGCTTCTTATGTCATTCCTCACAGCCTGTCCTACCAAAAAAAAAAGTTCCTTAGGATTTTTGTGTTGGTCTTTAATAAGCAATTTGCATAGAATGAAGCATCCCAAGAACTGTGAGTATATTTGTTCATACAGTGTATTTACTTATTATACATTAAAATGTATTTAAATGTTTCATCTTGAAGTGTTTGTACTGCTTATTCCTTTATCCTTATTCTGGCTTCCACAACTTGTAAATTTTTTGTCTCCCCTATTCGATTGTAAGGTCCTTGAAGATAGATGTAGATCTTGATACTGCTCTTCTCTTAAGATTTTAGTAGAGTGCCTCGCTTTTAAATATTCCATAAATACTTTTGATTGGAAAGAATACCCAGCTATGGCAGAAGTGGTGACAGGAATCATGGTGTGAAAGGAAAATGATCCATCAGTGAATGATAGTTGAATATTTGCTGTGTGCATATAACAAATCAATTACATTAAGTGCTTGCTGTGGGCAGAGAACTGTACTAGGCTCTTGGAAGAGTACAGTATAACAGAGTTGGTAGGCGTATTTCTACCCACAGTGAGCTTAATTTAGAGGGGGAGACATGAATAAATTACAGTTATGTACATAGGTGCTATAGGGCTGAAGGAGAAGTGGATAAAGGGTGCAAATCCACATGCAAGGGAGACAGAGAAGGGAATGTGAGACAAGGAAATGAGGGCTTAACTGGGGTAGGCCTCTTGGAGATGTGCCTTCACTAAGGCTTTGAAGGTGGGGAAAGTGATTGCCTGTTGTTTATGAAGAAGGAGAGTGTTCCAGGTCAGAGGCAGGGTAGACAAGATTGAGTTACTGTGAATAAGTTGTCATTAGAGGGACCAAGCGGGCGGGCTTGGTTGTAGTAGGAAATCAGAGATGTAAGATAGGAAGGGGCAAAGTGATTGAGTGCTTTAAAGCTGACTGGAGGGAGTTTCTATTGGATATGGAAGTTAGATGGGCAACTACTGGAGATTCCTGAGGAGTGGGGAAGCATGGATTTAATTTTTATTGAAAAATTATCTGGGCAGCAGAGTGAAATATGGACTGGAGTGTGGGAGAGACAGGAGGCAGGGTTATCAGCAAAGAGGCTGGATAAGATAATCAAGGCAGGATAGGATAAATGCTTGGATTAATGTAGCTGCAGCTTGGATGGAGTGAAAAGAATGGATTTTAGAGCTGCTATGAATGTTGAACTGACAGGATTTAGTGACAAGTAGAATATATGGGATGAATGAAAGAGATGAGTTGATATCGCCAAGGTTATAGGCTTGTGAGGCAGGTTGGTGATGTCTACTGTGATGGGAAAGTCGTGGGGGAGGCTGGGTTTGGCTGGGAAAGCAAGGAGTTCTCATAGTGCTTGGCAGAAAACAATGGAATTAGGAGAAACAATCCCTTTCCTGAAGGAGCTTGCCACCTATGGAGAAAAAAAAGTTGTCTGCTGTTGTTTCTTTTCAGTCTTTACAACTGAACCAGCATTTTTTTTCTCCCTGTCTCTCTGGACTTTTTGCTGCTACTGCAGAAGAAGAAAAAAAAAAGAAAATGTTAAAATGACAATTATCAAAATATCAGTTCATATATGCCTAAATGGGGACATTCAAGTAATCATAGCCATGAGTGTGCAATCAATTGGTGGTATTGAGTGATTACTATGTGCAGAGCACTGTACTAAGTGCTTGGGAGAGTATGATACAAAGCAGTAGACAGGACCCCTGCCCATCAGGAGCCTTAGAGTCAGGGAGATGGACACTAGAATATGGTTATTCACATAAATGCTATGGAGCTGAGGGTGGTGTATGAGGTACTTACAGGTACAGATCAAAGTGTATAGACAAATGCAAAAAGTGGAGGAGAAATGAGTGTTCAGTCAGGGAAGAATTCTTGGAGAAGATGTGATTTTTTAATAAGGCTTTGAAGGAACCTTTTTCATATATTAAAGGAGAAGGAGTTTCAGGCCCAAACATGAGGGGTTGATGGTGAGATAGACAAAGTGGAGGTATATTGAGTAGATGGGCTTTGGAGAGGCCAAGTATGCAGGCAGAATTGTAGCAGGAAATCAGTGAGATGAGCTGTTAAGGGGGAGAGAAGATTTAGTGTTATAAAGCTGATGGTAAGGAATTTCTGTTTGAGAGATGGGTGGATAACAAGTTTTGAGATTCTCGAGGAAGTGGAGATGTGGACTGAACTTTTTTTTTTTTTAAGAAAAATGTTGAGAGCCACAGGCTGAAGAACTGGAGTGGGGGAGCCTGGAAGGTTACTGAGGATTCATTCATTCATTCAATAGTATTTATTGAGCGCTTACTATGTGCAGAGCACTGTACTAAGCGCTTGGGATGAACAAGTCGGCAACAGATAGAGACAGTCCCTGCCGTTTGACGGGCTTACAGTCTAATCGGGGGAGACGGACAGACGAGAACAATGGCAATAAACAGCGTCAAGAGGAAGAACATCTCGTAAAAACAATGGCAACTAAATAGAATCAAGGCGATGTACAATTCATTAACAAAATAAATAGGGTAACGAAAATATATACAGTTGAGTGGACGAGTACAGTGCTGTGGGGATGGGAAGGGAGAGGTGGAGGAGCAGAGGGAAAAGGGGAAAATGAGGCTTTAGCTGCGGAGAGGTAAAGAGGGGATGGCAGAGGGAGTAGAGGGGGAAGAGGAGCTCAGTCTGGGAACGCCTCTTGGAGGAGGTGATTTTTAAGTAAGGTTTTGAAGAGGGAAAGAGAATCAGTTTGGCGGAGGTGAGGAGGGAGGGCGTTCCAGGACCGTGGGAGGACGTGACCCAGGGGTCGACGGCGGGATAGGCGAGACCGAGGGACGGTGAGGAGGTGGGCGGCAGAGGAGCGGAGCGTGCGGGGTGGGCGGTAGAAAGAGAGAAGGGAGGAGAGGTAGGAAGGGGCAAGGTGATGGAGAGCCTTGAAGCCTAGAGTGAGGAGTTTTTGTTTGGAGCGGAGGTCGATAGGCAACCACTGGAGTTGTTTAAGAAGGGGAGTGACATGCCCAGATCGTTTCTGCAGGAAGATGAGCCGGGCAGCGCAGTGAAGAATAGACCGGAGCGGGGCGAGAGAGGAGGAAGGGAGGTCAGAGAGAAGGCTGACACAGTAGTCTAGCCGGGATATAACTAGAGCCCGTAACAGTAAGGTAGCCGTTTGGGTGGAGAGGAAAGGGCGGATCTTGGCGATATTGTAGAGGTGAAACCGGCAGGTCTTGGTAACAGATAGGATGTGTGGGGTGAACGAGAGGGACGAGTCAAGGATGACACCAAGATTGCGGGCCTGCAGGACGGGAAGGATGGTCGTGCCATCCACGGTAATAGAGAAGTATGGGAGAGGACCGGGTTTGGGAGGGAAGATGAGGAGCTCAGTCTTACTCATGTTGAGTTTTAGGTGGCGGGCCGACATCCAGGTGGAGACGTCCCGGAGGCAGGAGGAGATGCGAGCCTGAAGGGAGGGGGAGAGGACAGGGGCGGAGATGTAGATCTGCGTGTCATCTGCGTAGAGATGGTAGTCAAAGCCGTGAGAGCGGATGAGTTCACCGAGGGAGTGAGTGTAAATGGAGAACAGAAGAAGGCCAAGAACTGACCCTTGAGGAACTCCAACAGTTAAAGGATGGGAGGGGGAGGAGGCTCCAGCGTAGGAGACCGAGAATGATCGGCCAGAGAGGTAAGAGGAGAACCAGGAGAGGACAGAGTCCGTGAAGCCAAGGTGAGATAAGGTATGGAGGAGGAGGGGATGGTCGACAGTGTCAAAGGCAGCAGAGAGGTCAAGGAGGATCAGAATGGAATAGGAGACATTGGATTTGGCAAGAAGGAGGTCATGGGTGACCTTAGAGAGAGCAGTCTCGGTAGAGTGGAGGGGACGGAAGCCAGATTGGAGGGGGTCTAGGAGAGAATGGGAGTTAAGGAATTCTAAGCATCGATTGTAGACGACTCGTTCTAGGATTTTGGAAAGGAAGGGTAGTAGGGAGATAGGGCGATAACTGGAGGGGGAAGTGGGGTCAAGAGCGGGTTTTTTTAAGATAGGGGAGATGTGAGCATGTTTGAAGGCAGAGGGGAAGGAGCCCTTGGAGATTGAGTGGTTAAAAATAGAAGTTAAGGAAGGGAGGAGGGCAGGGGCGATGGTTTTAAGAAGGTGAGAGGGAATGGGGTCCGAGGTGCAGGTGGAGGGGGTGGCACTTGCGAGGAGGGAGGAGATCTCCTCTGAGGATACTGCAGGGAAGGATGGGAAAGTAGGGGAGGGGGTCGGTGGGGGGGAGGGGAGAGGCGGAGGGGTGACTTTGGGGAGCTCAGACCTGATCGTGTTGATTTTCGTGAGGAAATAGGTGGCCAGATCATTGGGGGTGAGAGATGCGGGAGGGGGAGGAACAGGGGGCCTAAGGAGAGAGTTAAAGGTCCGGAACAATCGGCGGGGGTGACGGGCATGGGTGTCGATGAGGGAGGAGAAGAATCTAGTAAGGTAGCCGTTTGGGTGGAGAGGAAAGGGCGGATCTTGGCGATATTGTAGAGGTGAAACCGGCAGGTCTTGGTAACGGATAGGATGTGTGGGGTGAACGAGAGGGACGAGTCAAGGATGACACCGAGATTGCGGGCCTGAGAGACGGGAAGGATGGTCGTGCCATCCACGGTGATAGAGAAGTCTGGGAGAGGACCGGGTTTGGGAGGGAAGATGAGGAGCTCAGTCTTGCTCATGTTGAGTTTTAGGTGGCGGGCCGACATCCAGGTGGAGACGTCCTGGAGGCAGGAGGAGATGCGAGCCTGAAGGGAGGGGGAGAGGACAGGGGCGGAGATGTAGATCTGCATGTCATCTGCGTAGAGATGGTAGTCAAAGCCGTGAGAGCGGATGAGTTCACCGAGGGAGTGAGTGTAAATGGAGAACAGAGGATGTGATGCAGTAGTCAAGGTAGGATATGATAACTGCTTGGATCAATGTAGGAGCACTTCAGGTGAAATGGAAAGGATGATTTTAGCAATGCTGTGAAAGTAGAGCTGACCGAATTTTGTGACTGAATGTTTATGTTAAAAGAAATGAACAGAGGATAATTCGAAAGTTATAGGCTTTGAGACAGGGAGGATAGTGGTGTTTTCTACAACAAAGGGGAAGTCATAGTTTGCATGGGAAGATGAGTTCTGTTTCAGACAGGTCAATTTTCAAGGTGTTAATTACCTGTATAGGTACGTTACGGGCTGGAGAAGACATAACCCAAGAATGTAAGAAGTCCAGTGTTAATAATTGAGTAGAGCTTTGGCCAAGCATTGTGCTAGGCCATGGGTTGAATATAAGATAATCAGGACAAAGTCCCTGTCTCATGTGGGCTTAAAGCACAAGAGTGGAAAAATCAATCGTGTTTGAGATCTTACTGTGTGCAGAGCTCTGAACAAGTGTTTGGGAGAATGTAATATAACAGTTCATGGACATGTTTCCTGTCCCTGTCCACAGTCTAGAGCCGGAGGAAAGTTTTATCTTAACATTTTGCAGATGGAAAATAATAAGGCACAAAAAAAACTAAGTGACTTTCCCAAGGACAGCAAATAAGTGGTAGTAGAATTTGAATCTAGGTCTTTTGAGTTTCTACTAGGCCAGACTGTCTCAACTTATTAATTGAAAAATGTTGACTATTCTGAACATCTGTCCTACTATAGTTAAGCCATTTCTGAAAATGAGAGTCTTAATATGGAGTATTAATCTATTTGGGGGAGCACAGTGTCACATGAAGGACTTGCATTACTCTAATTTCCAAAGTCTGTCCAATAGACCTAATTCCAGAATGCAGATTTTTATGTTTCAACTCTGAACTAATTGTCGGTATTGAGCTGAAAATCCTTGAATAAAATGGGGGCTCGATCAAGTGATGAGAACAGATATTAAATCTTAGTTTGTCATGAATGAAAAACCAGTATGAATTGATTCACATCATATGTAAGGGAATGTAGCCAGAAAATGCCCACAAATCATTAATAAAAGCATTTATCCTATTCCACCTTGATTATTGTATCAGCCTACTTGCTGAGCACCCTGTTTCCTGTGTCTACCCACTCCAGTCCATACTCCATTCTGCTGCCTGATACATTTTCCTTCAAAAATGTTCAGAACATGTCTCTCCACTCCTCAAGGAACTCCAGCGCTTGCCCATCTAGCTCTGCATCAAACAAAAACTACTCACCAATGGCTTCAAAGCACTTAATCACCTTTCCCCCTCCTTCCTCAACTTGCTACTCTCCTACTACAACCCAACTTCCACACTTCATTCTTCTAATGTTAACCTTATCTATGCATTTCAATCTCATCTACCTCACCACCAACCTCTCACCCACATTTTACCTCTGTCCTGGAATGTCCTCCTCCCCCATATAAGACAGATAATTGCTCTCCCCCTACTTCAAAATCTTATTGAAGGCACATCTCCTCCAAGAAGACTTCCCTGACTAAGCCCTCTTCTCCTCCTTTCCCACTCCTTTCTGCGCTAGTCTTACTTGCTCCTTCATTCATCCTCCCTCCCATCTCCATAGTTCCTATGTCTATATCTGTAACTTGATATTAACATCTCCCTCGCTAGTGTGAGCTCTTTGTGTGTGTGTTTGTGTGTATGTGTGTGTGTGTGTGGTACTCTCTTTGTTCTTGTCTGTCTCCCCCAATTAGACTGTAAACCCATCAAACGGCAGGGACTATCTCTATCTGTTGCTGACTTGTTCATTCCAAGCGCTTAGTACAGTGCTCTGCACATAGTAAGCGCTCAATAAATACTATTGATGATTTGCACCCAGTAAGTGCTGAATAAATTTGAATGAATGAATGAATTAAATTTTCTTATGTG
Organism: Ornithorhynchus anatinus; assembly: GCF_004115215.2. Taxonomy (NCBI): domain Eukaryota; kingdom Metazoa; phylum Chordata; class Mammalia; order Monotremata; family Ornithorhynchidae; genus Ornithorhynchus; species Ornithorhynchus anatinus. The sequence continues at coordinate 23,640,664 of NC_041737.1, read as the reverse complement.
TATTAATGGCCTCCAAGGAGAGATTTTCTTGTGTGGACTTTCCACTCCAGAGATTATAATTTAGAAGCACATATGCTATATACTGAACCAGTCAATGGTATTTGAGTGCCTGATAGGGCCTGGGAATCAGCAGGTCATGGATTCTAATCTTGGCTCTGCTACCTGTCTGCTGGGTGACCTTGGGCAAGTCACTTCTCTGTGCCTCAGTTACGTCATCAGTAAAAGGGGGATTGAGACTGTGAGGCCCAAGTGGGACAGGGAATGAATCTAACCCGATTTGCCTACATCCACCCCAGTACTTAGTACAGTGTCTGGCATATAGTAAGTCCTTAACACATACTTTAATAATAACCTAAGGACTTGCATGTTCATCTCTCTCTTACTTAACTACTGTTAGCACATATAAGCATACATTTAAATATTTTGTTTCATGCTACTTGCAATTTATTTTGATGTCTATCTTCCCTGCTAGATTGTGAGTTCCTTGAGAGAAAGGGCCATGTCCACTAAATCTATTATACTTTCCAAAGAGTTTAGCACAGTGTTCTTTTTGGAGTAAATGCTCACTAAATATTGAATGCTATTAGTTGAATATACCTTCCAAAGCAACATCTGCATTTCATTAAAAGACTGACCTTTCTTTCTCCCTGACCACTGTCTAAAACTGTTCCCTCTCCAATGGCTTCACCTCTGCTTTCAGATAATCCTAAATAAACCGTCTCTTTGACCACACAGCACCAACTCGTTATCATACTATTTCCTTCTTATCATTCCAGTTGAAATTATTGGAAAGGTTGTTCACACTCACCTTCTCCAATTTCCTTCAATTCTCTCCTCCGCTCTCTGCATAATGGCTTCTACCCACTTCACTCCGCTGAACTTACTCTCACCAGATCACTCTCTTATTTTTCAATCAGTAGTATTTATTGAGAGCTTACTGTTGAGTACTGTCCTGGGAGGTTGACAGAGTGCAGTACACATGCATGACTGCCAAAAATGAGCTCACAGCCTAAATGTGAAGGCTGACTTCAAAATAGATTAGGGCGAGGGGAAATAGAGTATAAAGGTATTTACATAATAATAATAATAGTATTAAGCACTTACTATGTGCTAAGCACTGTTCTAAGCACTAGGGTAGATACAAGGTAATCAGGTTTTCCCACGTGGGGCTCACAGTCTTTAATCTCCAATTTACAAATGAGGGAACTGAGGCACAGAGAAGTTAGAGGCCCAAGGCCTCAGAGCAGACAAGTGTCGGAGCTGGGATTAAAACCCTTGTCCTCTGACACCCAAGCCCTTGCTCCTTCCTTTAAGCCATGCTACTTCTTGCATGGCTGGGCTGGGCTGGGCAACAAACTGCTTAAGCAGTACACAGCTAAATTCAGTCAACACATGTGGGGAAGGCAGTTGGGGGATAATATATACCTTTGTCTGGGAAGTGCTCTTGGAGAAGTTGTGATTTTTAGGAAGGTTCTGAAGGTGGGAAGAGTGGTGGACAGTAGGCTATGACAGGAGGGAGTTCCAGGCCCAAAGGAGAACCTAAGCATGGGGTCAGTGGTGGAATAGATAGGATCGAGATACTGAGAATAGTTTGGTGTTACAGTATCATAGAATACAGGTTGGTTTGTAGAAAGAGACGTTGGGTAAGAAGAAGAGAGCTGATTGCCTTAATATCAGTGGTAAAGAGTTTCTGTTAGATGCAGAGGTTCTGGAGCAATAGGGAGATGTGGAATGGATGAATGTTTTTTTCTTAAAAACAATCTGGGCAGCAGATTGAAGTGTGGACTGGAGAAGGAATAAATGGGAGAAAAGGAACTAATTTTCTTGTATTGTACTCTCCCAGGCATTTTGTACAGTGCTCTGCATATAGTAAGTTCTCAATGAATATCATTGTCAGGAAGCTCTTTTTATATTACTGTCATTATTACGGTATATAGGTGCTTACTACGTGTACTATGTAAGCTTTCAAAAAGTACCATGGAGGAAGGAAGCTCTTTATTTTTCTTATTATTGTGGTATTTAAGTGCTAACCACATGCAGGCACTACACTAATCGCTGAGTAGATACAAGATAATCTGATTGGACACAGCCCTTTTTTCCATATGAGACTCCGTCTTAATTCCTATTTTATGGATTAGATAACTGAGGCCCAAAGAAATTAAGTCATTTGCACAAGATCACACAGCAGGCAAGTGGTGGATCTGGGATTTGAACCAAGGTCCTTCCGACGCTCAGTCCCATGCTCTATTCACTAGGTGAAACTGCTTCCAAGCCTGCCTGCTTTACTCTTCTAATACCAATATATTTGCTGCAACTTGATGTTGATCTTGATTTGTTATATTTGAGTGCTTACTGTGTGCAGAACACTGCTAAAGACTTGGGAGACTACAATGTAAGAGTTTGTAGCCATGTTCCCTGCCCACAGTAAGTTTATAGTCTGGGTGAGACAGACATTACTATAAATACATTATGGATATGTACATACATGCTATGGGACTGAGGGAGGCTGTGCCTAGAGGGTACAAATCCAAGTATAAGGTTAATGTAGAATGGAATGAGAGAAGAGGAAATGAGGGTGCTCACTCCATCTGTTCCATACCAGATGGTGAGGAATTTCTGCTCAATGCAGAGAGGAATATGTTACTATAGGAAGAATTTGAGGAGTGAAAGTAGATAAATTCCTATAGGAAAAGACTTCAGATTATACAAACGGTGAATAGTGATCCTTCAAAAATTGCATTGAAAAATCAATGTGGCATCAGATACTGAAATCTATTTTTCCAAAAATTAGTACTTCTATTTCCCTCCCTAAGAGAATCCCTGGACTTGTGCTGCTTCTCTCACAGTAAATATAGGCTGATGGTCATTAAATGCTCACTCTTTCATTTTACAGAGGTTTCTTTTTTTCTTTAATAAATGAGATTTGTCCAAGATGGATGCAGTGCCAGTGTGTCACCTCACTAAAAAATTTTATAGGAAGTAGTAATCAAGTGTCATAAAACAATCAATAAATGAAATACACAGTGAAATACTGACAAGGCTTGCAGTGTCATCCTTATTATTTATTAATTGCTACCAAATGACAGATTGGTGTTTATAAAATATTCTATTCAAACTTTTGAAAAGTGCAAAAATGCTGATTAGTAATAAACACAACAGATCAATTTTAATAGAAAGTATGTCAACAATATGAATCCACCTTTGAGTGATTTGATATTGATGTCCTTAAATAAAAACAGTAAGCACTCTCTAGAGGTTTATCAGTTTTTTTCAATATGCTTACTGGAAAGAACACAAGACTCAGAGTCAAAAAACCTGGGTTCTAATCCTGGTTCCACCCTCTGCCTTTTATGTGACCTGTTGTAAATCACTTGACTGCTCTGTGACTCAATTCTGTCATCTGTAGAAGGGGCATTAAGTACTTGTTCTCCCTCCCTCTTGGACTATGCACCTATGTGGGACAGAGATTGCCTCAATCTGATTGTTTTGTATCTACGCCATTGTTTCGCAGACTGCTTGGTACAAAATAAATGCTTATAAATACCACAGTTATTAAAAAGGAGAGGAGAAGAGGAAATAGAGTAAAGGAACTCATTCCTGACTAGCAGCTACAGTGCTTGCCCTCCTCCCATCCCCAGTAAAAGCCAAACATTAGTTTTACATGTAGATATGGTCACAAGCCAACTGGGGAAGGAATGAAGCTGTGAATTTAAGCATTAAGACAGTTGGGCTGGTACATGGGGAGGGAGGGAGGCTACTGGGTCACCCTGAATGCCTCCATAGATTCAGTGACCGATAGGGAGAACATAATTCCTACAGACACTGCCATCTTTTCCCATCCTGTCCCATTATAGCCTTATAAAGGGATGGTAGCACTGGGAGAAGAGACATTTAGCAGATATCATCATCACCTTCTTTCTCCAGTTCCACTCCCGCTACTTAACTCAGAGAACCTGGACTTGGGTGGTCTACAGAAGAATGGAGGTTACTCTTGGTTACAGAAGAATGGACATTACAGAAGAATGGGGCTCCACTCTCAGAATAGGAATAACTGATCTGGAGCAGAGGCATTGGGAATTATGTGATGCCAAGAGTGAGAGCAGAATAAATCCCAGCCTCAGCTCCACAGCACTTATGCACATAACTTCATATTATGCAATTTTCCCTTTCAGTAATGTATTTCAATCTCTCTCCCTCTGTAACTCTGTAAATTCCTTATGGATAGGACTTATCTAAAATTGAGAGTATAGTACTTTCCCAAGAACTTAGTTCAGTGCTCTCTGCATACAGTAAGCATTCAAAAATACTATTAATTGGTTGATTGATCTATGGGTAATTTAATGCAACTGCGTAGTCAGAAGCAATTTTTACATACACATGATATTTAAGTCACGCATTCACATCACATCCATACATCCAGTACTGACTTTCAGTATCTTCAAAGATAACAGTAAGTTTTTCATGCATATACATAAATATGCATACATGCATACAGCAGAGATTATTTGTACAGTTAATCTAAGTAATATTCATTTTCCCCAAAATAGGACTATTTCAAAGAGGCATTAAAAATTTCACAAATTTTCCCTTTTTCAGCTTTAAAATCACCATGCTGGTATTTGCTTTCAAGGCCTTGTCCCCATTTCATGCTCTGAGCCCTGCTTTAAGCCTTATTTCCTCTCAGTTGAACTAGAGAAAAATTTATCCTCTCTCCTTTCCAGTATATCTCACATTTGGCTGCCCATATCATCCTTTTAAAACATCTATAGACATCATTCCTCATCCACCAAAAATCCCCAGTGGCTCTTCTGTTCTTCTTACATAAAACAAAAATGTTTTATCAGCTTTAAGTCTCTCCATCACCTGTCTCCCTATTTCTTCCCTGCTTTCGTCTCCTACACTCCATCTTGAGCTCTTTAATATACCCTCAGGGCAATCTAATGATCCCTTGCTCTCCTACAAATATTTCTTAACTTGTGCTAATGTTTAATTTTTCTATTTACTCTTAACTACAATATATCAAGACAAGACTGAGCCCCACATGGGACATGGAATTTGTCCAACTTGACTATCTTGTATCTACTCCAGTGCTTAAATGAAGTGTCTGGTGTGTAGTAGTAGGCTCTTAGCAAATACTTAGCAGTGTGCAGTCTATGTTGCAGTATATCGACAAGGTAAGGTTGGAGAGTGAAAGCTGACTGCCTTAAAATGGATGGCAAGGAGTTTAATGCGGAGGTGGATAGGCAACCACTGAAGGTTTTTTGAGGCCTGGAAAGATATTTTAGTATTCTTCATTAGATTATAAGCACCCTAAGGGCAAGGATCAAATCTTTGATTTCCTTAATACTTTCCCCATATACATGATACCATCTGCACACTATTGGTATTGAATAAATACTATTAGTACTGAAAGCAGTACTGCTAGATTCTCTACAGTTATAGAATGAAAATTAGTTCCCTCTTGATGGATGCTAACATTCTTGTGTGATAACATGTAGTCTCTTTGCAATGCAAGGTTAAAATAACTGCTTACTAATGCACATAATTTCACGTGTCAAACCTCACTTTATAGACCATCTTTAAAAAAAAAAATGAGCACAAATCATAAGACTAGAATTCAGAAACCTTTCAAAAGATGAGTAATAAAATAAATTTGGCTTTGATTTTAATCAAAAATAAGCTAGATATATAGTGCAAATGATATTTTTTAGAAAACCTGATAGAAGCAGAACTATGTGAGTGCTGAGAATTGCTCCACTCTGTTTCCATGGCAGAGTGCATTATTGGTGTTGAATGAAGATGATTGGAGCTACCTGGGAAAAATCCCTTCAAGAAAGAAATTCTCAGAGCACAGAAGAAGAGGTACAATATTGTGAGCTTTACAAAATGTTCAGAAAGAGAGAATATTAAAAAAGATATTCTGAGAGTGATTTCAAAAGATTTTCCAAAGTCAAAATGTTCTTTCTTTTCCGTCAATTCTAGGATCCCAGCACATAGGCATGAGTTTATTCCTCAAGAGGCTTTTGCAGAGGAAGAGAAGCCTTAGGCTTTCATCTCTCTAAACTGAGAATAAAACTAGTTATTAAAACTTACACTCATATTGTGAAACAGTTAATAAGTGTGCTAAAAAATCTCAGTTAAAGGGACCCCTTTAGCAATCGGAGTGTAAGAGAAAAGCAAAATATAGCACTAATATGGTATTCTATTAGAAATTGTTTTGTTTTAATGTTAAAATGTATACTTAATAATAATGTTGGTATTTGTTAAGCACTTACTATGTGCTGAGCACTGTTCTAAGCTCTGGGGTAGATACAGGGTAATCAGGTTGTCCCATGTGAGGCTCACAGTTAATCCCCATTTTACAGATGAGGGAACTGAGGCACAGAGAAGTGAAGTGACTTGCCCACAGTCACATAGCTGACAAGTGGCAGAGCCGGGAGTTGAACCCATGACCTCTGACTCCGAAGCCCAGGCTCTTTCCACTGAACCACACTGCTTCCCCATGTGAATGCCTATTCTTTTGAAATATGGAGTTGCACAAAACTACATATCTATTCTGTGTTTTCAAGTGGGCATGAAGGATAAATCCAGCTCAGAAGAAGGAGAAGATGGAGGAGACTCTAAGGAAAAAGGCAAAGGTGACAGGATACAGGTAGAGTTCTCCTAAATCCTATGTTTGGAAAGATATACCTAAGATATTCAGGGAAAATGATCTTCCTTATAATGCTTCAGGCGTGACCCTTGGGGACAACCTGTGCTTCCTCTGCCCTAGAGACACCTAAAATAGCAGATTCTCTAGGGTGCAAAATATACCTTGATACACTTTTCAACATTCAGAATCTATTTTTAATGGCTACTTGTATATTTTGGAAAAAAAAAAACAGGAATGGTGATAAAGATGTTACTTGCTGGGTCAGGATTTTCAGAAGAAAATTAACCTTAAGCATGGGGAATGTCTAGATGCTTTATTAAACAATATAGGGAACACTGAAGACATATTTCCCACCAATATTTTACTCTTCATAGTGCTACAGTGGATTGACTACAAGTTTGTAGACAATCAATATGAGCTTTATAGTTTATTAAGTCCCTTAAATTCTTTGTAATCAACTTCAGGGACTTTTTTTTCCCCATATCGTTAGCTGGCTCAATTTGTATGTATTTTTCAAGAGTACACAAAGCTGTCAGAATTCATGGTGGGCCATTACTCATGAGAAATTAGTAGCAAATAACATCGAGTGGAGGATCCTTCTGGCTGTAGGGTTAAGGTTTTGGTAAGTGTTTTTGAAGATATTCCAGAATCTTATGCAATCCCTCTTTGGATCTGAGGCCAGGACAACTTTATTGGGTCAACAACAGCTTAAAGGACTTTAGGGAGTGTGAAGAGATGAATGATAGGAAAAGTTCAGGGAAAACATGGAAGAATTAGACCACCAGCTAGATGCATGGAAACCATAACAATGATAATGGATGAACCATTAGCAGTGTTAGAGATTATGGCAGAATATAAAATGTTCTGATTAAAATTTATCTATAGAATCTCCATGAATCAGAAACAACCTGACAGCACTTGATAAAAATAACAGTCGGGCGAGCATGGTAGTGTAGGGGAGTGGTGGTAGCATTTAACGTCCAAATTGGAAGTGGTGCCTGAAAGTGGTGCCTGTGTTAATAGGGGAGTGTGGAGCAATGCTCTAGAAAAATAAGGACAGATTATAGGTTCTCTCCACACCTTATCTCCACCCTTCTCCTCCACACCTTATCTCACCTTGGCTTCACAGACTCCACCCTCTCCTGGTTCTCCTCTTACCTTTCTGGCTATTCATTCTCGGTCTCCTGTGCAGGCTCCTCCTCACTGTCCCATCCTCTAACTGTAGGAGTTCCTCAAGGGTCAGTTCTTGGCCCTCTTCTTTTCTCCATCTACACTCACTCCCTTGGTATAGTCATTTGCTCCCACGGATTCAACTATACTCATTTGCTCCCACGGATTCAACTATCATCTCTATGCAGATGATACATAAATCTACATCTCTGCCCCATCCTCTCCCCCTCCCTTCAGGCTTGTATCTCCTCCTGCCTCCAGGACGTCTCTACTTGGATGTCTGGCCGCCACCTAAAACTCAACATGTCCAAAACTGAGCTCCTTATCTTCCCTCCCAAGCCCTGCCCTCTTCCTGACTTCCCTATCCCTGTGGATGGTATGACCATCCTTCCCGTCTCTCCGGCCCGCAACCTTGTTGTCATCTTTGACTCGGCTCTCTCTTTCACCCCACACATCCAATCCATCACCTTTATAATATCGCCAAGATTCGCTCTTTCATCTCCACCCAAATGGCTATCTTTCTGTTACAGGCTCTCATAATATCCCGGCTGGATTATTGTGTCAGCCTTCTCTCTGATTTCCCTTCCTCCTGTCTCTCCCCGCTCCAGTCTATTCTTCATTCCGCTGCCCGGCTCATCTTCCTGCAGAAACGCTCTGGGCATGTCACTCCCCTCCTTAAAAACCTCCAGTGGTTGCCTATCAACCTCCGCATGAAACAAAAACTTTTCACTGTAGGCTTCAAGGCTCTCCATCACCTTGCCCCCTCCTACCTCTCCATCCTTCTCTCTTTCTACTGCCCACCCCGTAGGCTCCGCTCCTCTGCCGCCCACCTCTCACCGTCTCCTGTTCTTGCCTATCCCACCATCGACCCCTGGCCCACGTCCTCCCACTGTCCTAGAATGCCCTCCCTTCTCACCTCCGCCAAACTAATTCTCTTCCCTTCTTCAAAGCCCTATTGAGAGTTTACCTCCTCCAAGAGGCCTTCCTAGACTGAGCTTCCCCTTTTCCCTCTGTTCCCTCTGCTGCCTCTCTGCCTCCCCCTTCGCCTCCCCTCAGCTAAGCCCCCCTTTTCCCCCCCTTTCCCTCTGCTCCTCCCCCTCTCCCTTTCCCTCCCCTCAGCACTGTGCTCGTCCGCTCATTTGTATATGTTTTTATTACCCTACTTATTTTGTTAATGAGATGTACATCCCCTTGATTTCTATTTATTGCTATTGTTTTTGTCTGTCTCCCCCGATTAGACTGTAAGCCCCTCAAAGGGCAGGGATTGTTTCTATCTGTTGCCGAATTGTACATTCTAAGTGCTTAGTACAATGCTCTCCAGATAGTAAGCACTCAATAAATACTATTGAATGAATTATAGGTTTCCCTAAAGAAACACTCTAGATCTGGGAAGGAGGGTGCAGAATCTCACTTGCTGTTATGATCCACTAGATACACAAGTGGTTGTCTGTCTCCCCCATTTTGACTGTGAGCCTGTTGTTAGGCAGGGATTGTCTCTATCTGTTCCCGAATTGTACATTCCAAGAGCTTAGTACAGTGCTCTGCATATAGTAAGTGCTCAATAAATACAATTGAATGAATGAATGATTTTAGTGATAGCCTTCAGAACACTGCAGGGGTGTATACTTCAATGTGATGATTTAGTATGGAATGGAAAGAGAAGGCAATATTTTTCCTGTCTTGAACAGACAAATGTCCAAAGCATGTCCAAAGCCAGCCCAGTATGCAAGGATGGGTTTTAAGGATGAAGGATTCACGACGGGATTGTCTCTCACCTCTTTGCCCAAGAGTATCCAGAATCAATCAGTCAATGGCATTTGCCTACTTATTCCATACAGAACATTGTACTAATTGCTTGGAAGAATACACTACAGAAGAGTTAGTATAGCCCTGACTTCAAGGACCTTAAAATCAAACGGTGTGGACAGATATATTACAGACAGGTGAAAGGTTCATTATTTGCATAGTTTAAGTTACTAAGGATCCCTACTCACACAACAAAAGGTCTAATAGCCAGCAACTCTTGTCTTATTGAGTGCCAGAAATCGTAACAGGTCCTAAAAACTGGGATCACTGGAAGCACTATGTTAGCACTCAATAACAAAAGTATTGCCAACTGCAATCTTGAATTGAAACAAAAATGAATTGTGAATAACCTATGTCTAATGAAGAAGTTAAAGCTGACTTTGGGAGTTACACATCTCCTCTTTCCATCCCTGATGGATGATGTACTTACTTGCTTTTTAGGACACTTCTTGGTTCAGTCTACTCTAGAGATACATCAGATGACTGACAGTAATCTTAAAAAGCCAGTATTTATTGAGTAGCTAAAAGCAAAAATAAAATGTTAACCAGTATTGATATTAATCAATGCAACTAAATTCTTAACTGACTCGATATGTTGGCTACTCATAAAATAGGATCATAGAGCATAAGCAAGCAGGCAGACAATATTCTAATGAAAACTGGCTAAAATGATACTACTTAAGGCTGTTTTCTCTTTGTTATCAATCCAGAGGTGTAGGAAACTAATAAATCATCTTGGTGACAGAACCCTGATGCTGTTCTGAAATAATGCATCATCAGAACAACTGTGATAAGAGCTGTTGCTTGATGATATATTAGCTTGGTCCAACACAAGAACAAATTCTACACAAACCTGATTCAAAATAAAGTGTCATTAGGGAATATTATGTAAAAGACTAAAATGAGGAACAGTGCTGATAATTGACATTGTAATAATTACTCCTGGTTCTCCCCTGCATAGCAGAAATATGTATTTACCATTGAACCACTAAAATTCCCAAGTAATTTCCAAACCATTTCTTACAACAAAATGAATCATGGAGGAACATTTAAAGTGTCTCCGTGAAACTCCAGACAATGACTGGAACTTCTTGTTAATGTTTTTAAATTATCTTGGGTCTTGTTTCACTTTTATCCCTCTAACATTTACTCTTGAGCATTGGTGTAATTTTTTATCCCTTTTAATTTCTTTCATGTTATTCTATTTAATCATAATACTTATTTCTTTACCTTTAAAAAAAAACTGTAGTACAGTATTTCTGGGGTAATATAAATTAGTATAGTCATCTTGAAATATGAAACACTGTGAAAAATCTATCTATGCATCATGAAATTTTATTTTAATGTGGAGCTTGTATTCCATATTCCAAAGCTATGTAATTGTTAATGTCACCATCAAAAGCAATAATTGAGAGCCTGCTGCGTATAGAACACATATTAAGGAATGGAGTTCATGCAGAAGAAACAAATGACTCCACTGTCCTTGCCCTCTAGGAGTCTGAAACATTTATAGGTAAAGTAAGAATGTGGTATAAATTATAAAACCTAAAGCAAGGAAGCAGGAAAAAAACCCCAGAAATAACCATAGTGCTGAGGCATCTGATGGAGTGATGACCAAGATAAGTTAATTCTCACAGGTTTTGAGATGATTTAGAAGAAAAAATCAAAGCCAAAAAAAGTACAAGTAAGCACATTCAACATTCAAACCTCACTAGCACCCTGTCAGTAGTCTGTGTTTTTTTTTTCTGATATTGATTTCTATTACTCCTGAATTGATTGAACATAGGCAACATGATTAATCAAGTCCAAGGCTGATGCTAAAAATTGACATAAACTGGGGAGTGACTCCCAGATATGGTGAAATGAGGGAGAGTTAATGTAATGAAGAATCCTTCATTCAACTGTATTAGAGTGCTTACTCTGCAGAGCACAATACCAAGTGCTTTGGAGAGTACCATATAACAAACAGATAGTCCCTGTCCATAATGAGCTAGAAGGATGAGTTTAGCAAAGCATTCTATAATGAAAATAGCATGTTGGGGATACGGTAGACTGGTAATAGTTGTGCTGAGTATTATCATCATCATTGGTATTTACTGAACACTTACTGTTCGGAGTACTATCCTAGGTGATTGATTAGCAAAGGCGGAAGAAATAGTCCTTCTCACTGTAGTTTGTCAAATTAAAGTGATGTCTTTTCATTAGGCAAGATTTATTGATTATTTCAGCCTTTCTTCAGAATGTCATTCTCTTGCCCTTTAAACACTTGCTTAGCTCTCGATTAGACTGTAAGCCCGTCAAACGGCAGGGACTGTCTCTATCTGTTGCCGACCTGTTCATCCCAAGCGCTTAGTACAGTGCTCTGCACATAGTAAGCGCTCAATAAATACTATTGAATGAATGAATGCTTTCTACACTCTCTTCATGTGGAGATGTGGAGGCCCAAATTAATTCTGCTAGTGAATTTCAACTCTACTTGAATACAACTATTTCTTTCCCATCATGTCTATTAGGAAGTATTTTCCCAAGTGTTCTATCAAGTTAATTAAGCTGATGAAAGTTTCCACAAAGACTTATAGCTTTAATTGCTGCTAACCCATTTATCGCATGAAGTCTTTCATGATGAACTGATGAGCAACTTACCTTACTTTGGTGTCTCATCCATTGTCCAACTTCAATTAAGTAGTTGCTTGCTTAGTCTAAAGGGGATCTAGCCAGGAAGCGGGAGGGTGGGACTTTCTATGATTTCCCCACTACTACCCTTCCTGCAGCTGTTCGGTGTCCCTTCTATCAACACTTTTCCTCTCTGTCCTACAGAGGGGTGGAGGCCAGGGGTTACAGCAGCAGACACAACAGCTTCCTTTTCTCCCACACCCTCCCCCAACCCTCAGCCTCGCCACCACACACACACCAGTTAGATCCATTGTGAGTTTACTAGAAGGGGGTCAGGGTTGTGGGAGGAGGAGCTGGGGTTAGGTTCACTGGGAAATATCCCAAATATCACTCTTCCCCCATCTTCATATGTCATAGAATTGGCAGATATTCCAAAGGATTATCCTTTGGATTCCCTTTGGATTCCCTCTGCAGGAACCAATGTAACTGTATGATGTAGAACATAGAATGTCATATATTCCTTTATAATTGGGTGGAGGAAAATCAGTTAGCCATATGCCTGGGCTAATTGCTTAAAATGCCCATGACCTTGGTAATTCAATTAAACACAATTTAAGCAATTAGCACCCTGTACTGAACCTGGGTGACAATGTGTAGGGGGAACATGGGAGGGAAGAGAATTGCATACTTGAAAAATGCAGGGGTATTTACTGGTAAGGATAAGAACAAGAGGGAAAGTAATAAAGAAGCTATGACTAGAAGGGCCAGAGTAACACAGGACAACACTTCTTGACCTCACTAACATGGCTCTTAATTGAAAATAAAGATAAGATGAATTGACAATCCCCAAATGGCCATCTTGAGGCAGACTGTCCTAATGTGTCTGGTTCTTAAAGAGGATCTAGCCCTTTAATTTGTGAGGAAGGAGAAGTGGAAAAAAAAGAGACTGTATATTTGAAGTCCACCCTGGGAGGGCCTGAGGTAGCTCCTTTAAAAAATTTCTGCTACCTACATTTTATCTCCTCCTCCTCCTCAGTCTACCAATAATAAAGAGTTATTAATACAGATAGGTGCCCTCGCCCATTAGCTATTCATTTCAGTGCTCAGGGAGGAATCTTATTCCTTTGTTGGGGGAGGTTATTAATCAGCTAGCAGACCAAAGTCCAGTCAGAGTTTTGGTTAATGCAACCCTGTCTAGAAACTCCCTCCAAGAGAACTTGCTCGAATAATTTCTTATCTCCCCACCCCTTTTCTTCATTACTGATGCTCCAGCACTTCCACATCATCTATACACTTGTGTCCTCATTCCTTAAACCTTTATAAAAACCCACTTTTATCCTGCTCATTTTACTTATGTACAGATCTTTATATGCAATTGCTTCACTCAACCGGTACTTTAATTTTATGTCTGTCTCTGGCTAGATTGTAAACTTGGGAACAGGGATCATATCTACTAACTCTGTTGTACTTTCCCGAGAACACAGCACAGAGTAAGTGTTCAACAATACTACTCATTACTTTGATAAAAAAAAATGAATAGATGTCAATGCCACTTTTTTGTCATCTTTTTTGTGTTTTTGGTTAATGAATATAACTGATGGGAATATCTTAGATAGGAATTTGACATAACATTTCCTTCTTTTGCCAATGTGGAAGCCATCATGTCCTAACATTCCCAAATTACTTCTTTGAATTTGAATTTTTAGGACACAGCTTTATGCCCTTATATTAGTTATTCACCCTTACTAACCAAACTAAGGATCTGTTTAACACAGGGACAACTGATATTCAGAGTAATCTCTCTCTTCCCTTTCAAGGCTTCCCTAAGAGTGATTCCCTGGTACATAGTGAGCACTTAACAAATACCATTTTTATTATCCAGTGCTTAGAACAATGACTGCCATATAGTAAGCTCTTAACATTTACTATCATTATTATTGATATTATTATGTGTTGAGCACTATTCTAAATTTTGGGCTAGATACAAGCAAATCAGGTTGGACTCAGTCCCAGTCCCTCATGGGGCTCACAGTCTCAATCCCTATATTACATATGAGGTAACTGAGGCCCAGAGAAGTGAAGTGACTTGCCCAAGGTCACAGCAGACAAGTGATGGAGCTGGGATTAGAACCCACGACCTTGTGATTCTTGGGCCTGTGCTCTATCCATTACACCATGATACTTCTCTTAACACATAGTTTTTAACAACTATCATCGTTATTGGTGTCAACATGAAGACTTGAGCTAACATCTTTTACATTGTGGCTAGAGTCCTCCCAGTGGCTTCCCCTCCCCCTGCCCCCAATTGTATTTGTTAAGCCCTGTGTTCCAGAAACTGTACTAAACTCTAGGGTAGATACAAGCTTATCAGATTGGACAAAGTCTATGGCCCACATGGGGCTCATAGTCTTAATCCCCATTTTGCAAATTGAGTGAGTCAGAAGTGAAATGACTTGTCTAAGTCACACAGCAGTAAAGTGGCTCAGCTGGGATTTGATCCCAGGTCCTTCTGACTCCCAGGCCAGTACTCTATCCAATAGGCCAAGCTGCTTCTTTCAATTCACCTATTGCTCCTCCAGTCTAGGAATTTTTGCTAGTGAAGCAGATCAGATACATGCCTGTTCATTTGTAGAATCAGAGGATGGGAGGATGCTGAATATTTTTCAGAGGTTCCCAGATGGCTTGCTCCATTCCTAAATAATAATTGGGTTCAATATTATACTGTCATAGAAGGACTGAAAAACACTAATGATTATGATCATGTCATGGATAAGAATGATGGTAGCGATTATGATGATGATAGTGATGATGGGAATAAAATGCAGGGCCCTTCTTTATATTTAAAGGTTTAATTTAATTTAAATCTTCCTTATTAAATAAAACTGTGAAGTAGATGTTGAAGCTAACATAAGCAGCGTGGTTCAGTATAAAGAGCCCGGGCTTGGGAGTCAGAAGTCATGGACACTTAGCTGTGTGACTGTGGGCAAGTCACTTCACTGGGATTCAGTTACCTCATCTGTAAAATGGGGATTAAGACTGTGAGCCTCATGTGGGACAACCTGATTACCCTGTATCTACCCCAGCTCTTAGAACAGTGCTCTGCACATAGTAAGTGCTTAACAAATACCAACATTATTATTATAGTTTGAAAAGAAAGTCTAATGTTTTAGAGTTCTAAGACCTACTCATCCTGACAAATTAATCACAGGAAATGGAATTTGACTCAATTTGTGGCAATATATATTTCTTTGTATAGAAATATTTCAGCATTCAGGAAGTTCATCTACAAGCTATTATCATCATGACATGGGAGAAATTACCTCTTACAGTCAATGGGTCTGTGGTTACAGTTCTGATAAGGGCCTTGGAACAATGCTGTTAAGAATGACAGTGCTTGATGCGGTAAACCACAGAGATAAAGTCAGTAACCAACAGAGATAAAGTCAATAAGGGTAAAGTGCTGGAGTAGGTTTTGTGCTATTGCTGAATGAACAAGTCTTCAGGTATAAGGGAAAAAATTATTTGAAATGTAATAGAAATGAGATTTTGTGATACCATTAAAATTGCTTCAAACTAGGAGATTAAGTTTTATTTCAAAGATTTCAAAATGAATCCTAGTGAAATTTTAGAATCCTGTTTTATAGATAGTGTGGGTTGGACACTGGATCTTCTTATTGCTTAAAAATAACATCTCAAAAGTAGGTTACATCATCCATTTTACATCAGCATGAACCAGAATCGTCCATGATAATGGTTTAGCATGGACCAAACTTCTTGTTCTAAACATTCTTAGGAAGCCTGGTGCCAGAGGTCCTGGGAGCTCAAAAGAGAAGACAGAAAATCAGTGTCACTAAATGTGAAAGATTTCTCTTCTGTAATTCTGGATCTGTTGATCTGAATTTGATTTCTTTAAAAATTATTTGGAAAGACTTTATCTGCCATCTGTGTTTTTTGGGTGTTTTTTTTTTAGCTGCTGTTGCTCAAAAGTGTCAGTCCAATGCTCCTTGAGAGACAATGGGATGCATTGCACTGTCTGACGAGCTTGTAGTTGTGATTACTGGCAGACCCAGCAGATTCTGTGAAAGTATGTAATTGAGAAGGATGTTTCTATACTGCACTTTCATGGAAGCCTTAGAGTTAAATAACAGGAAGAGAAGTGAAGGCGTATGTTAATCTAAATTAATCTAAACTTCACCTATGCGGTGTGAATATAGACCTTTCAGGAGCTGCCTTTTAATTAGCATACTCACACCCTTGAAACCACTAGTCACTGAGCCAGAAGGCTCCTGCCAGAAGAGAAATGAGCATGTCCAAAAGTGTCCATGTTTTGCCCTAGAAATCAAATCTCTGACCCACATAGTGTTCTTAAACAGGACCAGAAAGAGGAGCTATTTTTCTGCAATGAGAGTTTAGTAATAATAACAGTAATTGTGGTATTTGTTCAGTGCATACCAAACACTAAGCTCTGGGGTATCAGGTCCCACATGAGGCTCACGTTCTAAGTAGGAGGTTTAGTGGACCTATTAGTATGCTATTGATAAATGCAATAGCATTTCTAAGTCATGTGTATAATTTAAAAAAAAAACCAAATACATTTTACTTTGTTGTTTGTTTGGCTACCCTACCTTTGTTCTTCTGGTTGCTCATTCCTCTCTCCATGAGATGAAAGGCTCAACAAACTCACTCTCCCCTTTACCTAGCCTTACCTCTCCCACTGTAAACCAGCTTACAATTTTTACTTCCCTAAAATTCATTCAATAGTGTTTATTGAGCGTTTACTATGTGCAGAGCACTGTACTAAGTGCTTGAAATGTACAATTCGGCATCAGATAGAGACAATCCCTGTCCAGTGACGGGTTCACGGTCTACTCATTGTCTCTTTCTTGCTATCGAATTGTTGTTATCACGCTCCCTCGCTCTTCACATCTGACAGACCACCAATCTCTCCATCTTCAGTAGTCTTCTAAAATTTTGTCTCCTCTTGGATTATTTCCCTGTTTAACGCTTATTTCCCCACCCTATTTGCCAACTACCCTTAATTAGCATCTCCATGTAACCTAAACCCTTTGAGTCTTCTCCATCACGTAGCACTTTATTTACAGATCTTTAAACTCTGTTGCTTGCCCCAACCTGTAATTAGTGACTCCCTCACTAAATTACAAAATCCTAGAGAGCAGGGATCATATCTATTAACTATTTTGTTCTCTCCCAAGTGTTTAGTTCTGAGCTTTCCGCGGAGCGGAGTAAATGCTCAATCAAAGCACACTATCTGAAGCTGGCTTAGTCAACCCTTAAGCAAGAAAACTCCTTCCAGTTACAAATGTTGTACTACAGGAATTGAAATCCATACTCTTTCCCGTATGCTTTTGTTGTAGCATATAGCTTTGGAGCTGTCTACATGATAAATTTACAATATGCCACAGACTGGTGGGATACTAAGTTGCCTTTTCAGACAATTCATGTGCATGAATATAATTTTACCATAAGTTGTGTCATGTTCAAAATGATCACAGTTCAATATAGATAGGAAATAATGTGAAAGGCTGTGGGGAAAAAAGAAACAACCCCATGTTTCAAATCAGTGAGAATGTACTGGGTTAGGATAGGATAGACCTATGCAGTATTTTTATTTAAAAATCCACTGTGGTATAGGTATGAACTCTCTTATGTGTAGAAAACACAAGTCAAAATTATTGCCTTTATGCAGATTATTGTCTGGGTACAGGAAAAGTCAAATTGAAATACAGTGAGTACAAACAGTGTACAAGGAACCGATCAAGGTGATGCAATTATTTTATAGCCCAATAGTTTTTCATAGTTCTCTACAAAATAATAGATTTCATAGACCTATCATTGTGTAGAAAAGAGAGAGAAATGCACTACATAGATGAAACTAACACTAATCCAAGAGAGGAAGTTTATTTTTGCCCGCAGTTAGTAAATTAATAGCAACAGTAAATAGACTAGAGATATGAAACAACAAAAAAAAAATGGCTTATTCAAAGCATGAGTCTATCTAGTATTGATTCTGAAACTAATCTTCTTTGTCAAAGTCCCTTCTTATGGTTTCTTCTGTGGACCAAAGTTCAAAACTTCTTTAGCTTGGAGCAGGGAAGCTAGAAAGAATTTCTCCTTTATATGTACCTCTTGAACCATTCTTTCTGACTTCCCTTTCTCCCAATACCCTTAGGAAATTGAACCTAACTGAAGATGAACTGGCCATTCATATAGATGATGTGGCAAATGCCTCTATCCCTGAAGGTAAAGTTTATGCCTTATGGTAGAAGGACATGCAAATTCTTCAAGTATGTCAAGCAGTCTGGGTGTCTGTCCCTGTCTCTCATACATGCAATTTATAAGATATACTCTTGTCTGCCAGGTAGTGCTTTTGATGTATGAAGTTTTTTGATGCAAGGACAGCATTACTGCCATATTAAGCCAGGTAGTAATAATAATAACAATTCTTGTATTGGTTAAGCGCTTACTATGTGTCAGACATTAGACTAAGGCTGGAGTGGATACAAGCAAATCAGGTTAGACACAGTCCCTGTACCATGTGGGGATTACAGTCTCAATCCCATTTTACAGCTGAGGTAACTGAGGCACAGAGAAGTGAAATGATTTGCCCAAGGTCACACAGCAGAGAAGTGGCCATTCCGGGATGAGAACCCATGACCCTCTGACTCTCAGGCCTGTGCTCCATTAAATGTGTCATGCTGATTCCCTGGCCAGGTCTGAATGTTTGTAATTAAAATATGTAAAATGTATTTTGACTACTTTTGGTAGCCCTTAAAACATGTTACCTTTCATTTTGTCACATTCTGAGAACTACAGAATTAATTAATACTTCATTTATTTAATCATATTTATTGAGCACTTACTGTGTGCAGAGCACAGTACTAAGAGCTTGGAAAGTACAATTCAGCAACAAAGAGGTAATCCCTTCCCAGATTGGGCTCACAGTCTAGAATAATAATAATAATGATGACATTTGTTAAGCATTTACTATGTGCAAAGCAATGTTCTAAGCACTGGGGGGATACAAGATGATCAGGTTGTCCCACGTGGGGCTCACAGTTTTAATCCCCATTTTACAGATGAGGTAACTGAGGCACAGAGAAGTTAAGTGACTTGTCCAAAGTCACACAGCTGACAAGTGGCTGAGCCGGGATTAGAACCCATGACTCATGGATTAGATTAAACCCATGGATTAGAACCCATTAGAACCCATGATTAGAACACACAAGCCCGGGCTCTTTCTACTGAGCCATGAGAATAATAATCATATTTGTTAAGTGCTTACTATGTGGCAAGCACTGTTCTAAGGACTGTGATTGATACAAGGTAATCAGGTTTTCCCATGTGGGGCTCACAGTTTTAATTCCCATTTTACAAATGAGGTTACTGAGGCACAGAGAAGTGACTTACCCAAGGTCACGCAGCAGGTAAGTGGCAGAGCCAGAATTAGAACCCACATCTTCTGACTCCCATGCCCCTGCTCTTGACACTAAACCATGCTTATTTAAAGTCAAAGCAGTAGAATATATAATTCCACTAACAGTAAACTCTCATTTTACTAGATTCCCTACTAAGTGAAACTCCAGTAATGCAAGTCCCAACCATAAATGGAAGTGTGGTCTTTTGAAAACAAACAGAGGTGTTTTGATTTTCCACATTGGAATAGGAAAAGAAATAGTGATTAATAATAGTTGCAGAGTTTCCAGGATCTTGCTAAACCACCAACTGCAATTGTAAGAAGTAGGACTATGAACTTGGGTGGGAATAGTGAGTAAATAGAGTTGTACTATTATTTGTGAAACACTGTGTGTAGAGCACAACACTGAGCACTCGGCAAGAGTACGCAAGTGGGAATTAATAACAGTCTCTGTCCCTTGATGGGCTCACAATCTCTGAAAGTGGGGGAGTGCAAGGAACCCTATGTCATAGATGTGTGGATCAGAAGTGTGTTCAAAAGGCTAGAATTTAAATTTAAGGCCACCACAAATTTGACTTGCACCCTAAAGTGTTTAATTTACATGTATTTTGAACAAAGGATGAATTGTGCAGATGGAGTTTTTAGGGTCATTTTGAAAAATACTCTGAAGTCAAGAGATATTTGAAACGATGTTCATTAAAATAAGTTTACTGTTAGTGGAATTATAGGTTCTACTGCTGTGACTTTAAGTATAATTTAATTCTGTAGTTCCCAGAATAAATGAGGGACAAAATGAAAGGTAACATGTTTAAGGGCTACCCATAAGTGGTCAAAATACATTATAAATATTTAAATTACAAGCATTTAAAGGCAAGATATGAAACTTCGAATATATTTACAATCAAATCACTCACTGAATGAAAACAATTTGTTTTGAAAAACCCTATCCATGCATATTAGTGAATATTTTTAGGATGATATCTAACAAGAAGTAGATTATTTTTATGCTTAAGATTTATAATTTCTAGAGAAGATTATTAAATGAATTCATCACAGTCTTTGCTTAAAGTTAGAGAATTTGTTTTAGTAAGTGATGTGTCTGGTTGGAATCACATAGATGTGAATACATGATTAATGAACAGCAAACCTCAGAAAAATGGCTACTGGAGGCTAAAGTTCAAGTTATTTGAAGACAAACAGATTCGCTGAGGCAGTGATAAAGCAATTTCTATGTAAAGACTTTCTGTGGATAAAGTGCTGCTAAAAGAGTTGGCAAATGTGCCATTATTTAAATGAAAACATCAATCAAAAGAAGGCAAAATCAACAAACAAATATATCCTTTGGGTAGTAAGGTTAAAACATTGAGAAATAGAAATAGCCAAGTCATTTAGCTATGTTTTGTTTTACCCTGATCAAGCCTGAAATTTAGAAGATCATGTCAGTCACCCAAGTTACACAGCTGTCTCGAATGAGTGAGATAGATTGAAGCATGGAGAGAAGGTTAGCATTAGAGGAGTGAAGTGTGGGGGCTGGGTTGTAGAAGAATAGCGAGCTGAGGTACAGAGATGTGAGGTAGGAGGGGACAAGGTGATTGAGTGCTTTAAAGCCAATGGCGAGGAGTTTTTGTTTGATGTGGAGGTAGACACCACTGGAGTTTTTCAAAAAATGGTGAAATACGTCCTTAATGTTTCTGTAGAAAAATGATCCAGCCAGCAGAGTGAAGTATGGACTGGAGTGGGGAGAAACAGGAGGCTGGGAGGACAGCAAGGAGACTGATGCAATAATCCAGGTTGGATAGGATGAATGACTGTATTACCAGAGTAACAGTTTGGATGGAGAGGAAAGGACAAATTTTACCCATGTTGTGAAGGTGTGACCAACGGGATTTAGTGTTGGATTGAATATGTGGGTTGAATAAGGGAGTAGAGTAAAGAATAACTCCAAGACATAACTCATCATAGATGCAGTAGTCAAGGTAAAATAGGATTAGCACTTCTGTTAGCGTTGTAGCAGTTTGGATTGAGAGGACGTGCAGATTTCTGTGAAGTTGGGAAAAGTGGAACAGAGAGGTTCTGGTGACAGATTGAATATATGGGTTGAATGAGAGAGATGAATCTGGCAATTCTAAAGTTAAGGACTTGTGAGATAGGATAGTGAATTATCATCTGTAGTTATGGGGTTAACAGGGGGAGGACAGGGCTTGAGTGGGAAGATGAGTTCTGTTTTGGACATGTTTAGTTTGCAGTGTCAGTGGAACATCTAGATCATAGTGGATAGAACACAGGCCTGGGAGTCAGAAGATCATGGCGTCTAATACTGACTCCGCTACTTGTCTGCTTCGTGACCCTGGGCAAGTGACTTCACAGACCTCATCTGTAAAATGGGGATGGAGACTGTGAGACCCACATGGGACAGGGACTGTGTCCAACCTGATTTGCTTGTACCCACCCTAGCACTTAGTACACAGTGTCTAGCACATAGTAAGTACTTGACAAATCCCACAAATTATTATTATTATTATGTGTTCTGAAGGCAGTAAGAAATGTACTGAAGAGAAGGAGAGAGAAATCTGAGAATCATTTGCATGAAAATGGTAGTCAAAGCCTTGGGATAAATGATTTCTCCAAGGGAATGGGTATAGGCAGAGAACATTAGGGGACCCAGATGGCCTGTGTATTTCTGAAATCATGAGTTCCTTCACCTCCCCCTTCAATCAGTCAATCATAGCTCGTTAGGAGGAGGGAACATGTCTGATAATTCTGTTGTATTCTACTCTCCCAAGCTCTTAGTACAGTGCTCTGCACATAGTAAGTCTCAATAAATACAACTGGTTGAGTGATTACTATGTTCATAATTTAGGAAAGTACAATGAAACACAATGAGCAGACATGTTCCCTGACTGCAGTGAGCTTTTCTCTTGACTTTGTCTACTACTTTTGACAGAAAAAAAAAAAATCAAAACCATCAGGGGTTATCTTCCTCAGCTCACTCCTATCTCCTCATATATTCTCTCTTTTCAGTTACCTTTTGAGATGAGATACCCTATGTACTTTTCCAAATCTATCTCTTTGACCTGCACCTCTGACCCTTTAACACTTGATCAAACAATCATTAATTTTACTTGAGTGTTTTGTATGTGCTGGCAGTTGTACTAAACTACTGGTAGAGTACAGTGCAACAGAGTTGGTAGATGTGTTCCCTGCTGAATTATTTAGAACAGCATTCTGCACATTTCTTCCCACTCCTAAAATCTTCCAGTGGTGATCTTTCTATTCTGGTTGAAACAGTAAATCCCAACCATCAGCTTCAAAGTCCTCAATTAACTTTCTCCCCTCTGCACATCCTTGCTCTTCTACTATCCTCCAATTTGCAGTCTTTTATTCTGTCAAACCAATCTACTCTCTGTGCCTCACTAGTCTCTACCACACTTCTTGCTCACAACCTCCCTTCTACCTGCAACTCCCTCTTACATCATATATGGCAAACTTTGTTTCTGACAACTCATTTACTACAAGAGCCCTTCCCTGCCTAATTAATCCCTCACCTCAATACCTGCCTTCCAGTAACACTTCTGCCTACCACATGCACTTAAGTTCTTTCCAACTCCTTGAAGGATGCATGTACATGTCTTTCACTCCATTCTTTTTCATACTTCTATTTTCTTAGTATCTAGCTTCCCACATTTAGGTGGGATTAATAGGAATCTTGTCTACTAATTCCACTGTGCTACTGTTCTCTCTTAAATGCATAATACAGCTATCTGCATACAATAGGTGTTCAATAAACACTCTATCTTGTTTGGTAAAATACAGTCTAGTAAGTAGAAAAGGATTCATGATATAGCTCAAAGTAGCTAGAAATTTAAATCTCCCGTGAACGATGTCCCATGGAAACAATGATATAATTTATCCTGAAAGTAAGTGAATATATCTAAACTAGTATCCTTAGGTGCTACTTCTAAATATACCAGCATAAAATGCTATTTTAGTAAATTAAATCAAACAGAGCCAGAAAAGACTAGCGGTAATCTGGCAATCCAGAGGTTTGAGTTCCTACAAAAAACAATTTAATAGCTGAAAGCTTGAAATTATAGACAAAAGAAGTTTTGGCAGTCTAATACTGATTTTTTTTAAACTGCAATTTTGGGATGCTATGTGATTATTTTACTAGAGATCAAATAGTGATTTGAATAAGAAATGTGGTTTTATAGAAAAGAATACTGGAAATGGATAAACTGGATATAAGCAAAACCATTAAAATGTATCAAGCAGCTGAAGGTAACATATTACATATGCAATTGAGGAGAACAACTATAGACAAGGTTATATGGCAGAGAAGAAACAGAGGAGGATTGCATAAGTAAACCTGGCAGTACAATAAAAATGGAAATAGCTTTAAAATTTGAAGCAACTAATAGAAATCATCAACCATAAAAATGCTCTGTACTGGAGAATAGCTGTTGCTGCTGCAGAAAAAATCAACTTTTTTCCATTACATTAGTAAGCAAAACGATATAGGAATCAAAATGAAGCACATGCACAATTCATTAAAAATGACAGCAGCACATTTGAGCAACTTGTAGTGGACAAAAAGGAAATTAGTTGAGGATTTATAAAGGTTGTCATAGTAATAAGAACTGTGATATCAGATGGAAGCAATTCTACTATAAAGCTAGTATGACGCAGCATGGGCCTATTGGAAAGGCCACAGGTTTGGGAATCCAAAGATCAGGGTTCTAATCCCAGATCTGCCACTGACCTGCTGTTAGACCTTGGGCAAGTAAATTAATTTGTGCCTCAGTTACCTTATCTGTAAAATGTGGGTTTAATCCTGTGAGCCCTATGTGGGACAGAGACTGTGGCCAACACAATTATCCTTTATCTATCCCAGTGCTTAGTACACTGCCTGGCACAGAGTAAATGCTTAACATACCATAAAAAAATAAAAATGCAACTTATAGCTTAACTATACTTGGGTGAGAAAGAAATCTAGCATATTAGTTTTGCAACAATAAACATTTTTTTCAATTTGATTTAAAAATTGACACTACTATAAAAATGTTTAAAGATAATGGATGTATCATGCATTTAAATGGAAAAAGTACTAGAAAAAAGTTACCATATAAACTGTCAACAATACCACTAGTGATTCTGAAGCTTTAGCTGTATGTATGTGTATATATGGGGTAGATTAAACAGGTATTTGATAAATAAGTGGGGGAGGGTAGAAACATATAAAAATGGTACAAAATGTACTAGAGGAAAGGAGCTTCAATATTAAAGGAAGATATCAAAAGGTATTTGAAGTTACCAACAGTGCTTTGTCACTAGAGAAGCAGCAAGGCTCAGTGGAAAGAACATGGGCTTGGGAATCAGAGGTCATGGGTTCTAATTCCAACTCTGCCAATTGTCAGATGAGTGACTTTGGGCAAGTCACTCAACTTGTCTGTGGCTCAGTTACCTCATCTGTAAAATGGGGATTAAGACTGTGAGCCCCATATACTACATCTTGATTACCTTGTCTCCCCTCCCCGCCCTGCCCCCCACAGTGCTTAACAAATACCATTACTTTTGAAGTAGTTTGGCTTAGTAGAAAGAGCACAGGCTTGGGAGTCAGAGGTCGTGAGTTCTAATCCTGATCTTCCACTTATCAGCTGTGTGACTTTGAGCAAGTCACGTAACTTCTCTGTGCCTCAGTTACCTCGTCTGTAAAATGGAGATTAAAACTGTGAGCCCCATGTAAGACAACCTGATTGCCTTGGATCTACCCCAGTGCTTAGAATAGAGCTTGGCACATAGTAAGCATTTAAAAAATACCATTATTATTATTACTGTGTTTATGGTAGCACTTAGTGCTCCTAAAAATGAAATATTATTTTAAAAAAGGAAATACAAATTAGAAATGATGGATAATGACAGATTGGTGGAATGGGACTTTTTAGAGTTCTAGTGAGAATAGTAGTAGTATTAATTGTATGCATTAAATGTTTACTGTTTGCAGAGCACTGTACTAGGAAAGAATGCACAAGTAGGATTTGGATCTCTTTCCTTAAGGAATCTCAACCCAAATAGCATTTACAATAAAACCCCGGATGTCATGTAATGTTCATATTGTATCTCTCAAGCACTTAGTGTACAGTGCTCCTCACAAAGTAGAAAGAGTAGTAATAGCATTTATTAAGAGCTTATAGGATTCAGAACGCAGTACTATACATTGGGAAGAATACACAGGTAGGAACTAGACAAAGATCCTGTGTGTTCAGTGAATATTATTGATCTACAATAATAAAAATAATTCTGATTTCCAGAAACACTCTTTAATCATAGCTCAAACTTAATGGAAAATAAAAGGCATGAAAGCTTTCTAAATCTTGTTTCTAAGTCATAGGGAATCATGGTTATCCAATGACTTGACTTCCATAAATGTACTTTATATTTTGGTATCTTTAGAGCATCCCTTTACTCAAGGATAACAATATAGTTTCACAAGTTGAAATAGAGATTCAATTTATGAGTATGTATAACTTAGAAGGCCAGTGAAAATGCATTTATTCATGTCATTTTCTATTGGAAGGATATTTGAGGCAGGAAACATAATTATGAAAATTACAAAACGTTTGCAATTTTACATTATTAAACAAAAATTCAAATGACAGATTTCAAGAAGATTTTTCACTTTTTTGGTCAAAAAATTTTACTTGGGTAAATTGTGCTTTGAGGTTGAATGGGTGCTAAATCATGAAGCATTTAGTAGTTTAAGCATGTTAGTAACAGCTTTGCTCCAAGAAGGCTCATCAGCACTAAATTCATTTCAAAATATGGAGAAAACTTAATTTATGTAGAATATAATCCTGTGTCTCTAAATATTCTTGATTTTTTGTTTTACACACTGTCACATAATCAGAAACTAATACAGAAAATTGAATCATAATGAAGGTTGCTTCAACTCAGAAATTAAACAGTTTTGGACCAAATCAATCACAGGCATAGGTTTGTACATTCAGACATTTCAGTGGAAAGTGAACAAAATCAGTCAATTAGTCAATCAATGGGATTTATTAAGTACTTATTGTGTTTAGAGAATGATACAGAAGCACCATGGCCTAGTGGATAGTAAGCTTGGGCCTGGGAGTCAGAAGGACCAGGGTTCTAATCCCAGTTCTGCCACTTTTCTGCTGTGTAACCTTGGGTAAGTCACTTCACTTCTCAGTGCCTTGATTACTTCATCTGTCGAATCAGAATTAAGACTGTGAACCCCTTTGGGGACATTCATTCATTCATTCAATAGTGTTTATTGAGCACTTACTATGTGCAGGGCACTGTACTAAGCACTTGACATGGACAGAGCCCAATCTGATTACTTTTGTGTTTGCCACTATGTGCCTGGCACATAGTAACCATTTAAAAAGTCCTATTAAAAAAAACCGGTACTAAGCATTTGAAAGTGTGCAATACACTGGAGTCAGCAGATACATTTTTGCCCACAAGGAACTTTAAGTCTAGAGGGGTTCTAATGAGATTATTCTGTTGAAAATGTTCATCTTGCCCTGTGAATGGTACAAGTTACTCTGCCCAAATTCTTACTTTCCCCTTACAGTCAAATGCATAGACTGTACTTTTCATTCATTTCAAGAGCCAAATATCCTTCATTATTACAGTTCCAAGAAGAGGCATTGGAAAGACATTAAATTGACTTCAGATGAAGCGCAATTTAAGATTTCCATTCTTGAAATTTCGAGACTGGCACTCTTGTTTCCATCTGGAAACCTCAAACATCTGTGTTGTAAATATCACAACACAGCTGTTTACAGCTCTGAGTACCTTTCAATTCATTTATCTTTGA
The DNA here is from genome assembly GCF_004115215.2 of Ornithorhynchus anatinus. Lineage (NCBI taxonomy): Eukaryota > Metazoa > Chordata > Mammalia > Monotremata > Ornithorhynchidae > Ornithorhynchus > Ornithorhynchus anatinus. The sequence goes on along the minus strand of NC_041737.1, from coordinate 23,613,145 downwards.
CTTCAAAAAATTAGTCAGTTTTCATTAAACATTACAATCGTTAAGCATAAATTGCTCTAACAGCAATAGGAAAAGAAATAAACAAAAATCACTGTTATAAACCAGTTAGAGTTTCTAACAGGTTTCATGAAAATAGTATTAAACAGATGAGTGCATCCTTAACAGAAATGTCATTCTCCCATAGAAAATTATGTAAAATGAAGTAATAATTCCTAAGATCCAAAAAGACTGTGTGTGTATATGTGTGTGTGTGTGTATGTATATATATATATATATATATATATATATATATATATATATGTACACTCAATACTGCATACAGTAACTGTTCACTGAAGCACCTACTGAGAAGTACTGTGACCTAGAAAATAGAACACAGGCCAAGGAATCAGAAGGACCTAGGTTCTAATCTTGGCTCCTCCACTTGTCTGCTGGAGACCTTGGACAGTTTCCTCATCTATAAAATGGGGATAAGACTGTGAGCCCTATATAGAACAGGGACTCTGTCCAACCTGATTATCTTGAATCTACCCCAGTAAGTAGTATAGTGTCTGGCACATAGTAAGCACTAAAAAAAAACCCATTAAAAATAAATGCCACTGATTTTTATCCCATATTTAATCACGTAAACTTACTTGAGTTATCAAGCCAATTAAAGTATTTCAAAGGGAGGAGAAGTGTGTCTAAATCATGATACACTTTGCAGTATTATATCTTGTTATTGGGAAAGAAATCAAAAAGAAGAGTACTATAATGGGTGGTGGCTACATATCAAATGAAAGAGAATGATATTGTGTAGTGAAAGTCCTTGTTAGGGATTCCATTTCTATTATGGAATTCTATTGTGTTTTATATTTGTCATTATTTTTGCATCAAGATTTATTTGTATAATACTAATCTCAGAATGATTCACCCTGAAGTAAGACTGTATTTCATATACATTTACCTGCCCACCTTCACTCTCTCATCTCCCATCTTCTGCCCAAGCATTGACTGAACTGAGTTACATTGACTGAATGTAGAATAGAGGATAACTCTTCCTCAAGGTAATATTTCTGTGATGAGCATTTTGGAAGGCTGTGGAAAGAAAAAAAAAATCCAGGAGCTAGAATAATCTAATTAAGGCTGATGATCTCTTATTTCCTAAGAATCTCATAAAATTCATCCATTCCACTTACATTTCATTAACTTGTATCTGGAAATACTGAACTTGCTCCCACAGAATTGCCCCACCCTTACCTTTGAGGAGGAAATGAAAAAGATGCCATTTGATTGTCAGCAGTGATAGCTTGCATCAGGTGAGGGTGAGATGGGTCAAATCACAACAACATGATAAACTCACAGGATGGTAAAGGGATAAGTTTCCTTCCTGGAATGCATGTATTTTGGGAAGGAAAGTAAAGGTCAAAACACATTAATACAGCAGATCCGTCTCACACTGTAGTAGGCCCCTCTACTAGGGAAGAAGAAAAGGGTCACATCCTTCTAGAAACAGGCTTTTGCCAGAGGATGAAGAGTTTCTTTGAAACCTGTGAGTTCCCCAGAAGTTTGAAGGTGGGGAAGGTTGCCATAATTCATTAGATATGTCCATTAAATATGGCATTTGGGAGAATATAATACAAGAGACAGTCTCTAGTGCTCTTGGTGCCTTCCTCTTCCTTCTCCCCTATTTTCATCTTTTTTTCTGCTCCTCATATTGTTACATTTAATTTTCAAATGACCCATCCCAGTTTTAATATTACAAAAATTATACAAAATGTGCAGCAATTTTGCAAGTAAATATGATGCATCATTTTCCAAAGATGGGGTAGACTTTCCAGTGCAATTTCCAATCCTCTAGAAGAAAATCATTATTTAGATAGCACAATAGATATGAGTTGAACACTAGGTATTTTGGCACTCAGTACTCACATTAGCAACATAAATCTAGTAATAGTAGGTAAATATGATAAATACATTGATTTATATGTATCAATTAACACATATATCACTGGAAGACAATTTGACTGTTAAATAAACATGATGCATGACTAAAATGTTTGCTTCCTGAAAGACCAGATGTGGGTTTATCATGACTAATGGACACAACAAGGAAAGCGAAAATGCAGTACATTAAATGCACTGGGGTAACAATTGCATTAAAATAATATGCATCTATGTTTAAGTGGAGAAAAAAAGCTTTAAATATGTTAGTATTATTCAAACCAACTCATCAATTTCTCTCAATCTTATGTCTTTTGGCAATCATTGCCAGTAGTACTCATTTACAGGTAGTTTTGTGATCTGAAGGAATACATTGGATAACTTCTCTTGATTTTTTTTTTCCCAGCTACTTACTAAGGTTAGCCTCATTTGCATTCATAATGGAAGTAGATAGTAAGATGATGCTTATTGCCATTTTTGTTGCTGTTTTCATTGCTATGATTGTGAAAATGGGTGAATTCAGAAACAGATTATTTTGTATATTCAGAACATCGTTTTCTGAGAAAAGAATATAGTGGGCGCCTGAGTCCCAAGTGTTGTGCAGATGGGGTGTGGTTCACTTCCCCAAACCAAAGTAAAATCCAATTAAACTCTTTCACTAGCACCTTGGACCAGAGAATTAGAGGTGATTTTGTTGCCTATTTTTAAAGTGGTCATCCATGTACCAAACATAGTATTCATGATTTTTTAACAAGTTCTGCTATTTTAATAATATAGTTTCAAAGTTTCTGGTAAAAGTGAAAGCCAAAGATTCTGGGTATACTAAATGATATTCCAGTGTCCTAAATGCGACGCTGGGGATTCCAATGTGTGTGTTTAATTTACAATTAGGAAGTAGCCAGGAGCTCAGAAAAAATATTCATCAATAAATATTAATCAGTGGTACGTATTTAGTGCTTACTGTGGGTAGAGCACTGAACTAAGTGTTTGGACAAGCACAAGACAACAGCGTTGGGAGATACATTCTCTGCCTACCATGGGCTAACAATCTAGAGGGGGAGACAGGTCAATATAAATAAAATTACATATATGCAATAATCATAATCAAGGTATTTGTTAAGTAGGTACTATGTGTGAGGCACTGTATTAAGCGCTGGGATAGATACAAGCAAATTGGGTTGGACACAGTCCCTGTCCCATGTGGGGCTCACAGTCTCAATCCCCATTTTACAGATGAGGTAACTGAGGCACAGAGAAGTAAAGTGACTTGCTGAAGGTCATACAACAGATAAGTGGCAAAGCTGGGATTAGAACCCATGACCTTCTGAATCTCAGGCTTGTGCTCTATACACTAGTCCAAACTGCTTCTCTAGAGATTCTTTCAACTGAATCTTTCAACCGAGACCTATAAAGGTTATGAATATATGGGAAGATTTATTGTGCATATCATGGTGACAATTTTTGCCAATAACAAAGCTACAGAAATTTAAATTTCTGGAAATTTTTGCCAATAACAAAGCTACAGAAATTTAAATTTCTGGAAAAAGAAAATCCCAATTCTAAGCCCTCTTTTTTAACAATCATGGCTATTACTCTAAACTGGAAGTTCTTTGTGGGCAGGGAACGTTTCTATCAACTCTGTTGAATTGTATTCTCCCAAGCTTTACAGTGTTGTGTTAAGTGCTCCATAAATGTTATTGATTATTTTGCCTTAGCAAAATAACAGAATATTCAAGACAGTAGTCAGTCTTTTGATTGCCAATTGATTTTCTTGAACATTTATAATTTTTATTTTCTTATAATGTGAATTACTTTTTCTGTCCTGACTAAGAGATACTATAAGACAAATATTATGAATTAATATTGCTTTTGTAGAAAGGATGGCATCTCTCTGCTTATTTAGATGTTGCACCATATGGTAGCATGAGTTCCATCTGGTGGAAACAATCTGGACAACAAAATGGCAACCTGTTTATAGGTTATTGGTTTCTGAGCATAGCCATACTTGCACTCTCATTAAAATGTCCTTCCACTTTTCTGTAATTACCAGCACAGCAAATATCACATTGTGCCTGGTGAAAAATTGCTAATCCAGAGTCCTGCAAGCTTTTGGCAATGAATGGCAAGAGCTCAACTAGGGTCAACTTTATTGATGCCAAAGTACTATAAGCAATTTCTATGGCAAGTGATATTTTAATTCCATTATTTATAGTAGCTATGAAACTGACAACACAGCCTTCTGCATAATATTGTACTTGAGTGTAATACTAAGAATAAGAATAGTTTTTAGTTTTCATTAACTAACTCAGATGTTTGATATTTGTTTTTTGACAATTTTATTCTGAAATGTGCTGTCAGTGATACAGGCAGTCCTCAAACTCAACAACCCAACTGGTTTGTGAAAACCCGTTTTAAAGATGTGCCAAGACTAAACCTTAGGAAGCTGAGTTTTCATCAAAATAATGTTAGAAAATGGGGATTGGCTCCAGAGTCAATGTTGAATATGACAGCCCACCACTTGCCCCCTACTTCAAAGCTGTACTAAAATTGCATGTTCAAGATGCTCTACCTGACTAAGCCTTCTTCTCCCTTATTTGTGCTTCCTTTTGTATCACCTATGTAGTTGGATTTGTATACTTTAAGCATTTAATATTTTATCCCCCGCCCCCAGCCTCACAACCTTTATGACATCACACTATTGCATCCACCCCAGCCCTCACTTCCTTCTTACCAAGGAGTAACAGATCCAGGAACTTCACATTAAACTCTCAAAGGCTTGTCTCAGGCCTAGGGGAATCCTATACTCTTGGGTTGAAAGTCTTAGTCCTTTACAAATTGCACCTGCAAAACTCCCCAGATATTTTCTGCTGGCAGAGGTTCCTTGAATTTGTTTGCCCACCTCTGAGGGGCCAGTTTGTGTGTGTGTGTGTGTGTGTGTGTGTATATTTTTTTAAAGTGAAATCAACAAGGATTAAGTAGCTGTAGTGGTCATGGATTTGCCCTGAAATAGGACTGTTTCCATGGGGTGTATGGACGGATGCCAGATTACAGGGGATTAAGGAGCAAATTAGACTTCTCACAAGAGGAGTTTGGAGAAGAATGGTAGGAAGAAGTTGTGGGGTCAAGGGACAGGTTTTTCTATTAAAAAAAATTTATTTTTGGGATATGGGGTATAGGAGCATCTTTGAAAGTAGTGGAGTAGAAGCCACTGGGAAGTAAACTGTTGAAAATGGCTGTCAGGAAAAAGGAGGGGTGGACAAATTTTTGATAAGATACCTGAATAGCTGCTACATAGTGAACTGAAAAGGGAAAACTATACATTGGGAGAGAAGAAAAACAGTCTGGAGACATAGTGAAGTAGTAGTAGTTGTAGCAGTGTATTTAGTAGTTGCTTGCTCTGTGCTGGGAAAGAATACATAGGTGAGAATTGGATATAGTCCTTGGCCCTCAGGATGTTCACAATCTAATAATGAAAAGGAGGTGAAGGTCTAGTGACAAATACATCAAAGGATCAATAGGGCACTGTGACTAGAGAAGCAGAACTTTAGGCTTCTAGGCCAGAGTCCATACACTCAGCCATGAATACAGTGACCACTACAGGAGCAACCGCCTCAGTCTTGCGGTTTTGTGATGGCAGTGCTATGCTGTGGTTGCTTTTCTCTGTCATGCCAAATGGTGTAGGGAAGGCTGGGTGGAGGCTCCTTGGTGATGCAGAGGAGAGGTGAAGCTGTGCAGAATCCTGTGAGGAGTCATATTGGTGCAGCAGAGGATGATGAGGGCCCTGGAAATGGCAGTGAGGGGGAATAGTAGGTACCCAGTGGAGTCCTGCCACTCTGGTAGAAAGAGGGGAACAGTAAAGTGTCTGTAGAAGCTTCAGTCCATGTGGCTATAGGTTCATAGGGCATGTGGATGCATAATGAGGCATAGTCTCCTACAGTGCACCAGAGCAATGCACTGTCAGGAGAGACCCAAGCAACAGAAAGATAAACCTGGTGGGGAGCAATCAGAAAAGGGAAATTAGGGTTGACCAAGAGGCAACCTCAAAAATAGAGACAGGACAAATTCTTTAATATTGTTATCTTTATACACGTTACTATGGAAAATGATAGTTATGAATCATTGTTTTCACTCACAGTTGTCCATAAAGATAGGATCTCACTATCAGCAATGTCATCTTTGAAAACCAAAGATAGCTTAATGTACATTTAAATTGAGCTAAAATGTGCTTTGAAGACTATTCAAGGATAAATGAACTTAATAAAAAGCATCTTAGCTATTTTAAGGTGTTATACTAGCATTCCCATGTCACAATAATAAATGAACATAGAAATTTTCAGCTTTAATTTGATTTTTGTCCAATACATTTTAGTCACTAAAATGTTAGAGTTGTAAAAGTGTTCAAAAAAACCCAGAAATTACTTTACCAAAGTTTCTTCCATGTTCTTAATGTTACAGCAAATTCTGAAACCAAAGACTGTATTCTGATTTGTACTATTTTTTTATTTTAAAACAAAGAAATTCGAGGTCTAACAGCAAGGAAATTCATCTACTAGATGACTTTAATAAAATAAAGTTTTAAAATATAATATCCAGTCAATTGGATTTTTCCTAATAATTACTTTGTTTCATACATTTATTCATGGGTCTAATATCTAAATTGTTTTTTTATGTGCAAGCCAAGTCTACAAGTTTCATCCCTGCACACTTCATAAATAAAAGGAAACTTTTTTATACTATGATTTGTAGAAATCTGTAAATTCCACAAGGCCAGCTTCTACAGGGTCTTGAAGCTCCCCTGCAGCTTGTCTCACTTCATACTGAGACAGTTGTTTCTAGGCTGTGAGCTAGTCTCCAGACTGTGAGCTCGCTGTGGGCAGAGATTGTCTCTACTGTTATATCGTACCTTCCCAGTGCTCTGCTCATAGTAAATGCTCAATAAATACGATCGATTGAAGAGAGCCTCTTCCCTCCTCACCTAACTGCCTAAAATGAACTCTGTCCTCCAAATGAGAAGTTGGAGGACAGAAAACCTGTATAACTTTGAGCATGGGTGAGGTTGTGGCAGGTTTTTACTTACCAGTTTTTACCAGCTTCCTGGAAGGGTTAGGAAGCTGATCATTGTCCCATATAAAAAATAATGTGCTGTTCATCATTTTGCTGATTCAGAGGGTTCAGTTAAATTTATGTTTTTTTTTTTAACTTGCCCTGCTATATCAATCAGTGGTGTTCATTCAGCACTTACTGTGAGCAGAGAAGTGCATTAAGCACTTGGGAAAGTGTAATATAATAAGTAAATACAATCCTTGCCTTCAGAGTTTACAGTCAAGTGGAATTCACCGTAATGAAAAAATTCATAATTGCTGACTCTTCCCAGTGGATCTGTACTTTTCCATCCCACTTGCATATAGACTGTGAGTCCCCTCTCATTCAAGTTAATGTTTACTTTGTATTTATGAATCCTCTACAGCATTTAGGAAAGTGACTTGTACTTTGCAAATGCTGAGTTCCTATTATGATAATTTAACAAAGATGACTTTACCAAGTGCAAACATATACATGAAAGGTTTGAATAACCACATGTAGAGCAGTTTAGGAAATATGAAACCCATTATGGAACTCCATGCTTTGTACCAGGAGAAATATAAGAAAATATGTGAGGAGAAAAAAAGGACTACAGGTAAACCAGGTTTATAATAGTAGTAATAGTGCTAGTAATAGCATTCTTTGAGTGCCCACTTAATGTTATGTAGTGTATCAGGTGCTTGGGAAGTACAAAATAAATAAATAAAATCTTCTTTGACAATAAGAAACTCTCATTCCAAAAGGTTCTCTCCAGTTCTAAAAATTAAAAAAAACATTTAGAAAATGACAATCTACCAGTATGTTTTCAAAACTTAGAGAATTGTAATCAAAATAATAGTTCTAAATATATATGCCTATTTATATTTAAATCATATATCAGGTTATTTTATGACAAATCACTTTAATAATATTGCTTAGCACAGTTCAGTTGTCATAATTACTGATCTAATATTTGAAAGTCAGTATATAATTAGCTGTCAATGCCTATTGTGATAAAACTATGCATACTAATGAAAAGTTGTCTCTATGAAATACTGACTAGCAGGCAGTCATTAAGAATGAATATGGCAATTTTCATGGTCAAATCTCTTTTTTTTATTCTTCTTGAATTTGATTAATAAGATGGACTCTTCGAAGTCCTCTGTGTTTAATAAATTGAAGTTAGCCACATGCAGATGAATTGTTTAAAATTAGGTCGTTTCCTTGATTGTAGATTTCTGCAACAATGCCATCGGTTCTGAGTGTTCAATTCATTCACTAGTATTTATTGAGCGCTAACTGTGTGCAGAGCACTGTACTAAGCACTTGGAATGTACAATTCAACAACAGATAGAGACAATCCCTGCCCAATGATGGGCTCACAGTCTAATCGGGGGAGACAGATAGTAAAGCAAAACAGAACAAAACAAAAACAAGACATTATCATGATAAATAGAATCGAGGGGATGTACATCTCATTAACAGAATAAATAGAGTAATAAGTAATATATACAAATGAGGACAGTGCTGAGGGGAAGGGAAGGGAGAGAGGTGGAGGAGCAGGGGGTAGAGGGGGAGCAGAGGGAGAAGGGAAGGAGGTCAGTCTGGGAAGGCCTCTTGGAAGAGGTGAGCTCTCAGGGCTTTGAAGAGGGGAAGAGAGTTAGTTTGGTGGAGGTGAGGAGGGAGGGCATTCCAGGACAGTGGTAGGACGTGGACCAGGGTTCAACGGCGGGATAGGTGTAAATGGGGGACAGTGAGGAGGTGAGCAATAGAAGAGCATACCACCATACTAGAAGTAAATTTTTTACCTCTGCTTTCATCAAGCTAGTTTTGATGGTGCCTCTTGATTTTACCTGCAGACAGTATCTTTAATAATAATAATGATGACATTTGTTAAGCACTTAATATGTGCTAACCACTGTACTTAGTGCTGGGGTGGATACAAGCAAATCAGATTTGACACAGTCCCTGTCCCCCATGACAAGCAATCCAGATATGCTGATACTTAGAGTTGGAGTTCCTTCTTCCAATGGTGGCTCTGATGTTGTCACAGAGAATATTGCAGTTTTTATCTTAATTTTCCAGGAACTTTTGATTTAGCCATCTTAATGGAATGGTTGCTGTTCTTGACTTTTTTTCAAAAATGGCATTTATTAAATGCTAACTATTTGCCTGTATATGCAAATTAATCACGTCTGGCCCAGTCCCTGTCCCACATGATGCTCATGGTGTAAGGAGTAGGGAGAACAGGTACTGAATCCAAATTTTCAGCTGGAATAACTGAGGCACAGAGAAGTAAAGCATCTTGCCCAAGGTCACACAGCAGGCTAGTGAAGCAGGCTAGTTAGAAGTAATATCGTCTAACTCCAAGATCCATGCTTCCTAAATTTGGGCAGGGAATATGTGTCTACCAATTCTTTTGTTGTACTTCCCCACATACTTAATACAATGCTCTGCAAATGGGAAGCAGAAGGGGGAGGAGCTGAGAAAAGAAGGCTTAATCACTTAATCGGAGAAGGCCTCTAGGAGGTGTTACCTTATGCTTTAAAGGTGGTGACAGTGATGGTCTGGCTCATATGCAGGGGGAGAGAGTTCCACGCTGAGCGGAGAACATGGGAAAGGGGTAGGTGGCGACACAGATGTAACTGAGGCACAGTGGGTAATTTGGCACTGGAGGAGTGAAGTGTGTGGGCTACACTGTAGTAGGAGATCAGTGAGGTGAAGTAGGAAGGAGCAAGCTGAATGAGTGTTTTAAAGCCAATGGTAAGGATTTTATAGGTTTGAGAGGAGTGGGAAGGTATGTAACAAACTTGTTCTTTTTCTACGAAAGTAATCTGTGAAGCTGAGTAAAGTATGGACTAGAATGGGGAGAAATAGGAGTCAGAGAAGTCAGCAAAAAGGCAGATTCAACTGTCAAGGTGAGATAGGATGAGTGCTTGGATCAGTGTAGTCGCAGTTTGGATGGAGAGGAAAGGGCAGATTATAACAATGTCGAGAAGATAGAATTGACATGATTTGGTGATAGATTGAATATGTGGGTGGAATGAGAGAGAAGAGTCATGAACATTGCCAATATAATGGACTTGTGAGATAGGAAGGATAGTCATATAGTTCACAGTAATGGAAAGATGGGAAGGACACTGTGTGGGAAGATAAGGAATTCAATTTGGGACATATTAAGTTTGAAGATAAATCAGTAGCTCATACAAAAGTGGTTGGAAAATTCAGAAAGCTGTCAAATAATCTGTGCTTTAAATTTGAATTGTTTCTCCTCCTCACTGAGGAATATAACTGGTAAACAAGCATGTCTAAGTGAGGTAAGACACACTCTTTACTCAGGAGCTCTGAATCTTAAATATGCAACATGCTCACACAGTCAGTGTTTACAGATAAATTGTTTGGGTTCCCTATAGTTCATTTCCTTAATTTTCATGTTGGAATTCTACAACTATTCCTACTTCATAGACACATTCTAAAGGGCAAGTAATCACTATAGTAAATATCATTGGTTTTAAATACATAACTGAATTTCTGGAGATAATGATGTTTTATAGAATGCGCAACATATATTTTTAAACTTGCTGTTAACTCCCCCCAGGCTAGCGTGCTTTTGTTACTCAGTAGGAATCTAGATGGATCTGACATCTGGGTAAACTATTGGAAAATCAATATTCTTCCTCTTTAGCTGACAAGGCAAGGAATTACAGGTGGCAGCTTAACCAGCATAGGGTAAGGGCAGAGACAGTATGATACAGATCCTCTACAAGTAATAAAGCTTTTCTTTGGTAAAGAGGAAGAAGGCTAATTCCAGCCTGGGAAATTCCAAGAAACCCTCTGGCATCCAACCCAGGGAGATACCTAGAATGTGAAATACCACTATGATTCATCTCTCTACTCTTCCATTTTGAACTGTAAATATTTTATGTGTGAAGGGGCATATTGGCGAAGTGTTTATTTTCAGTGTGTGTCCTCTCCTGTTTGAAGATAGCTCTGTAGTTGGGATTTTAACTGTTGGTGGGTACGACTGAGAAGACAATACACATCTGATACTTCTTTCACATAGCCTAGATATGCTATTGCATATAGACACAAACTTTGTGTCTCAAAAGTGAAAAATAATATTCTGTCATCTCCCTAGGAAAACTTCATAGCACATACCCAGGAACGCTTTTACTTGTGATTCATCTAAATATCACTCAATTTAAGTAAATTGCTGCTCAGGTCTAAACAAAAATGGCAACATGCTGGTCGAGAACAATTGAGCTATATAGCAGTTTTTAGAGTGTTTTTAAAAATAAAAGTAGATTGGAATTGAAGATTAAAAACATTCTCCTGAGTATTTGGGTTAGGCATATATAAAGATATGAATAAAAGGAAGTAGGATAAGAAATTGACTAGGATTCCTTTTTATTTTTGTCCACTGAACATATATATATATATATATATTATAAAGATTATATAGACAGAAGGCAGGGTCAGCAAGGCCACTGATGCAGTAGTCAAGGCAGGATAACTGCTTGGATCAGCATGACAGCAGTTTGCAGGAAAAAGGGCAGATTTTAAGAGATGTTTTGAAGGTTGAACTGACATAATTTGATGGCAGATTGAATAGATGGGTTGAATGAGAGAGATGAGTTGAGGATAATGCCCAAGGCTTTGGGCATGTGAGACAGGCAGTATGTTGGTGCCATCTACAGAGATGGGAAAGTCAGGGGAAGGACAGAGTCTGGGTAGGAATATGTGGAGCTCTGTTTTGGATATGTTAAGTTTGAGATGTTGGTGGGACATCCAGGTAGCAACGTCCTGAAGGAGGAGATATGAGGCTGCAGTTAAAGAGGAAGATCCAAGCAGAAGATGTAGATTTGGGAATCATCTGCTTAGAGATGTTAGTTGAATCCATGGAAGTGAATGAGGGGACCCAGAACTGAGCCTGAGGGGCTCCATATTTAGAGGGTGGAAGGCAGAGGAGGAGCCCACAAAAGAGAATGACATTGAGCAACTAGAGATAGGAAGAGAACCAGGAGAGGACAGATTCAGTGAAGCAAAGTTGGATAATGTTTCTAGGAGAAGGGTTTGGTTGACAGTGTCAAAGGCAGCTGAGAGATCACAGTGGATTAGGCAAGAAAGAGATCAATGGTGGCTTTAGGGTTGTTTCAGTGGAGTTTAGACGGTGGAAGCCAGATTGGAAGGGCTTAAGCGGAGCAACTGGAGGCTGCAGGTAAACACAACTCGCTCAAGGACTTTGGAGAGGAATGGTAGGAAGGAGATAGAGGAATAACTGGAGGGAACTATGGGGTCAAGGGAGGGTTACCTTAAATTAGGAGACACATGGGTGTGTTTACAAACTGTGAGGAAGAAACCATTGGTGAGTGAACAGTTGAAGGTGGCATTCAGGGAGAGCAGAAGGGAAGGGGAAAGTGTTTGATAAGGTGTGAAAGAATGGGGTCAGAGGCACAGGAGGAGAAGGTTGGGTTTTGAGAGAATCAGCGTGACTCAGTGGAAAGAGCCCGGGCTTGGGAGTCACAGTTCATGGGTTCTAATCCCGGCTCTGCTGCTTGCGAACTCTGCTGCTTGCGAGCTGTGTGACTTGGGCAAGTCACTCAACTTCTCTATGCCTCAGGTACCTCATCTGTAAAGTGGGGATTAAAACTGTGAACCCCACGTGGGACAACCTGAACACCTTGTATCCCCCCAACACTTAGAACAGTGCTTTGCACATAGTAAGCACTTAACAAATACCACCATTATTATTATTATTATTATCAGTGCTGGGAAAGATGGGAGAATTGAAGAAGGGGCAAAGGAGGAAGGGACAGCAGGGAACAGCAGGGAACAGCAGGGTAGATTTCAGGAAGGTCAAACCTGATGGTTTTAATTTTCTCAATAAAGTTTGTGGCCAAGGCAGTAGGGGCAATCGATTGGGAAGGTTGCGAGACACATTTTGAGGAAGGAATTAACCATCTGAAACTACTGGCAAGGGCAATGGGCATGGGAGTCAATAAGGATGGAGAAGTAATGTTGTCAGGCAGGGGAGAGGGCAGAGTTATATTAGGCAAGGATAAGTTTGAGGTGACAAAGTTGGCCTGATATCCGATTTCAAGAGTGCTCTGTGGCTCATGCCAGGAACTAAAGAAGCAGACGATGAAGATGATCAAGGGCTGTTGGTTAATGATACGAAGTTGGTGAAGGGATTAGGAGATTGAGTGAGTCGAGTTCAGTTGAGAGGGTGGTTTGGAGGGTGTAATTTGGTTGTCTAAGTAGGTAGATTGGGTATGGAGATTAAATGAATCATGATGATGTTTCCTTCCATATTAAAGATGGTTTCTTAGTACAGTCACGGTTCTGGTAACAACTGCTGTTACTACTTCTAAATTCTAAAGGAAGTAAATGTTTATTTAGGTTGGACAAAAGTGGTGAAGTAAGTGTTGGATGATAGGAGGGAGGGAATAGCAATTAATCAAGGAGAGTCTCCTGAAGAATATGAGATTTAAAAAGAAAGGAGGCGATAATGAAGATGAGAACTATAATCAATCAACCATATTTTGGAGTGCTCATCTGCTGGATTTGAATGGATTTGAAATCCAGGCAGGTAAGGGTATGAGTGGGGAGAAAATGAGGCACAGTGAATAGAGCAGCTTTAGAAGAATGAAGCAAGGAAGCTTAAGAGTATATAAGTAGGAGGGAGAGTGCTAATTGAGTGTCTTAGAGCCAATGGTCAGGAGTTTCTACCTGCTATGGGAAGGAGTCTCAAAATCCTTTGAGATTTGTGAGGAGTGGAGACATGGGTACAGAATTTTTTTTTTTTTCACAAAATAATTGAGGCAGCTGAGTGAAGGATGTTCTAGACAAGGGTGAAATAGTAGGAAGGAAAACCAGTGACAATATTGATGCAATAGGAAACTTGGGAAATTAGTGCCTGCATTAGGTGACAGACTGGAAATGGGGGCTGGGAAACTGGATAGGGAAGGTGATGATGAGTTCAATGGGAAAGGGGAGTTTGGTGAGTTAGAGGATATGGAAGGGAAGATGAGGAGTCAGTTACTGGACATATTGAGCTTGAAATTCTGGTAGAACATCCCTGTAGAGATACCCTGGAGTCACGAGGAAAAGTAAGAATGCAGCAAAAGGGCCAGGTTTGGGCTAGTTAGGTAGAACTGTAATCTGAAGGTAGAATTGCAAATAATTTGCATAGTAGTGCAAATTGAGAACATAAGAATGGATAGCCTCCCAAGGGTAGGAGTGTAAAAAGAGAAGATAAAGGGAACCCAAAACAGACTCCTGGGGAACACCCACAACTAGAGAGTGGGAGACAGAGGAAGAACCACTACAAAAAGTAAGAAAGTTTGTTAAGAAGCAAGAGGAAAACTAGTAGAGAATCACATCAGTAAAGGCAGGTTTAGACAGTGTTTATGGGTGAATGCGGTAATCCACAATCTGAGAGACACCCAAGGAGAATTAGTATAAATTAGAAGCCAGTAGATTTGACAAGAAGGAGGTTATTGGTGAATGTGAAGTTGGAACCTGAACTGTAGTGGGTTAAGAAAGTTGGAGGACAAGTAGTGGTGGCATTTTTAAGAAGTCTGGATCTGATTGGAAGGAGGAATCTGGAGAGTACATTGAGATCCAGAGAAGTATTTTTCTTTAGGAGGAGGAGATGTGAACATATTTGAAGGCAGAAGAGAAGGAGCCCTCAGAGAGGAAATGATTGAAGATGGAAGTCAGGGAGGGAAGAAGAGTGGGTGCAAGTATTCATAAAAAACTGAGAAGGGATGAGGTTAGAGGAAGCAAATTTTGAAAGCAGGTAGGAGAGTTTCTCTTGAGAAATGGCCAAGAAAGATGAGAGTGTGGGGGTGGGAAGGCTGGGGAAGGGAAGGGAGAACTGTGCAATACACACCTGATGGTATCAAATTATTCAACAAAACAGTTGCAGTACCATCAGAGCTGAAAAGGGAGGTAGCACTGCACCTTTCAGGAAGGAGTTAATGATCTGGAATAATTGGTGACTGAAAATGGCATGGGAATCAATGAAGAAGAGGAAGTAATGTTGCTATTGCAAATGAGGATAAATGTCACGTGACTCAAGCTAGCCAGGTGCCTGAATTTCTGCCAAAAGCACTTTTTCACATGAGTGCAAGAGCAGAAGAAGCACATTGTGGAGGTTATCCAGGCCTAGGGATGGTGATGAAAATGATCTAGTTTACAAAATAAAAGCAAAAATAAAAATAGTGTCCACAATGTAGCCTAATCTCAGTTATCTGTTTCATTGGCATGGCATTATAAAGTAGTCAAGCTCAATGAAATGTGAACCTCAGCCTTCGCCTTTCATTTAATAATTTATGGTTTGAAAAATAGACTTGTACTAATAACCCTTAATTTGGGATAACAGAGTGGGAATGTATGTTAATGAGTTTGACATTTTTATAAATCTATTCATTGAAAATAGAGATTATTTATGATAGTACTTATAAAAGTGTAAAATTTAATCATCAAGTATTCTTAACTCACAACCTATTCCCTTCTTGAAACTGCTTTTCTTTTTAGATTAGAGACCACTGCACTTCCCACCTTCAAAGACCTTCTGAAATCACATCTGCTCCAGGAGACCTTCTCTGAAACCTGTCCACTTTGTAGCCTCCTATGCCTGCTTCAGGCCTTTCATACTACCTAGGCTTCAGGCCTTTCATACTACCTAGGCCCTAGCACACTCAAATCCTTCTGTAGGTAGCACTTCAAGTACATATCCATAATTTAATAATGTCTATCTCCCTGCTAAATTGAAAATCCCTTGAGGGTATGGATCATCTCTACTATTCAATTTTAATGTACTCTCCGAAGTGCTTAGCATAATGTTCTACTCTTGTAGCCTAAATGCTTTTAATTGGTTGAAGGATTAACAGACTGTGGCAATATCCTTTACCCCTGCCAATTTGATAGTATTGGCAATTGTGTCCACAGAGACGCATTCTTTTTCCAATCAGAACTTCCCCACTTGAAGTGAACCTGTAGTCTGGCACAAATTATCTACCTTGACTTTCAACTGGTACTTATGGTAGAGCATAAGAGTTAGGAGGACCTTTGTAAGGGATTGAAACGCATATGACAATGTTCTCAGCCTGATGAATTGAAATAATTTCCCAGACTTGGAATAATTTAATGAATAATATTCTGATACCTTGTTCTACCCTCAAATATAAATATATAAAATAGGTTGAACGTAACTGAATCTAGTTTGCTGCCCTACTGTGTCCGAACTTATGAGTAATATTATACTGCCAGTGAGCTCACAGGACTCAGAACAGAACATTTCAAGGTGATTATACTATCTGTGGGTAAGGGTGTGTTTGTGTGCATGTTGTGCATACAAAATCTGTCCTTGATTAAACATGATACTACTGACAGTAGTAGGGCTTTTTCTGTTCTGTAGATACACAGTAGAGTGTTCTAATAAATCTACTAAAGACTGAGATATAAACCTGGGTTTACTCAACTTTACTCAAACAGTGTATTTATTGACATCTTCTGGGTGCAGAATACTTACCCCAGAGAGAATACAATAGATATAAAAGAAATGAAACTGCTGCCCTATTAAAACCTAAATGTCATGCGGCAATAAATGTGAATAGTCAACAAAAAGGGAGTAAACACCTTGATTGGAAAAAGGTAAATAGAGATTAGTGTTCTTAAGAATCACACTGTTTATACCATCACCAGGAATAGTTCAGAATGCCTAGGTACAATTTTAGGAGCCAAGATTATTGTGACATCATAACATCTTTCTCTATTCCCTTTGAGACTCGGGGCCTCATAGCCAATCAAGTTTATGTCATATTGTTCCTAAATAAAAGAAAAATGGACATATGACTGTCAAAATCACAGCAATCTTTAATCTTTGAGACCTCTAACAGCTAATAGAATGCACACTTACCCAACTAAAAGCCATTATATGGGGTGGCACTCTAATGTCAGTAGAAATATGTACTAGGAGGTGGCAATTAAGATGAACATGAAATGAGTTTTATCTAAAAGGATTTAAAAGTAGGTGAAGGAACAAAAACAAAAATAGAAGTAAAAGAAGAAGTTCTTGCTATTCAATGCAAAACTACTCCTACCTACTCACACTTTCACACAACCCTTACCCAAGAAACAAAATTTATCCTTCCTAGTGACCTCACCTCTCTAAAGATTTAGAAATACTGTCACATCAAACACTACCTACCCCTGAGACACAATATACAATAGTGCCATGCTCATCAGCTGGTTCTCGATACAGAATAGGCAATAGGTTTTGAGGTAGTGTCATTGCAGGGTCTTCTTTAGGAGTCAGACTCTGGCCCAGAGAGGTAGAGAGAGTAATATGATATGTAGACCTTAGCTTTAACCTAGACTATGTTATTTCATTCATTCAATCGTATTTATTGAGTGCTTATTGTGTGCAGAGCACTGTACTAAGCACTTGGAAAATACAATTCGGGCAACAGAGACAATCCCTACCCAACAACAGGCTTGGCCTTGTTTCTTTGGTTTGGGCAGGGTGAGAGCTTCTTGGTCAATAAAGGCCAGTTAATCATTAACTGATGAATTTTTCTGCATGCATTATAGCAGGCAGTGAAACTGATATACCCACACTCCTTTCCAGTCTACAACTTTTCAAAATACAGGTAATACTCCCACAGAATATGGGAGTATTACCTGTATCCCCTTAATACTTCATCCAGGCTAATTAGTGGCATAGCAGGGTCTTCACGGAGGGGGCAAATAACTATTCTATTCTATGGTCAAAGACCACATCTGATTATCCAAGGAAGACTCCAGGGATTGGTACAGCTGATATGTCTTATGAAACAACTGTTTGAGATCAAAGCAGTGGGCTTGCAAGGATTTGCTGTTCTTTGTTACAGAACTCTGTCTCTCCCTCTAAGAATGAGAGGTGCAGTAGGACTGCTGAGAGGAGACATGTGGAAGACTGAAGGGCATTGGATACCACTGTTCATATGGCACCTGCTGATGCCAGTAATCCTCCATTTATTTCCTAGATTTATTTTTAAGTAAGTTCTAGGCATCAGTATCCCTGAATTTTTTCTGAGTCACACAAATTTTCCTGTTGAATTCCTACTGATCCTTGCTTGTCTCCCACTACAACCCAGCCTGCACAATTCACTCCTCTAATGCCAACTGTGCCTAGATCTTGGCACTCTCTCTCTTTTGCTCTCTCTCTTTTTCTCTCTCTCCACACCTTACTCCCATTCTCCCTCTGGTCTGGAGTCTTCCCTGACTTTTCTCATCTCTCCATCCTATTTTCCTTCCTGGGTCACCTATTAACCTGTGTTCATACCCTCTAGCAGTCTGACATTCATTCTTACCCTCCACCGCTCACCCCCCCAACACACACCAAGAGAACTTATGTACATATCCTTAAGCTCTGTTGCTTCCCTCACAAATAATTAGTTTTATTCCTTGCCTTCCTATTATATTGTAAGCTTCTCCTGTTATCAGCTATATTTTTTCTCTATCTAATGAACTACAGTCCTCTGCACACAGTAACCATTCAATAAATATCATTGATTGATTGTTCTGATTTGCCAGTGATCACTTAATGTAGAGAGAGAATTTTAAAACCTTCAGCAGGCACCTGGAGAGAGCAGGATATTATTTGCATGGGGCAGGTAGGAAATGTGGGGACAGGGTTTTGCCTCAACTCCTCTCATGCTTGCCTACTTCCACTCCAGAGACCCACCCTCAGTTCATTTATTCTGGGATTTTTCCACAGTCCTCTCTCCCCTGTTCACTAAGTTACAGGATGTAAATCTGATTTCTATCTCCAACATCTTTTTTTTTTTTTAATTTACCAAACAAGATTTTGGATGAACCTAAGATCAACTAATTGCATTATTTTCCAATTGTGAAACCTGAAATGCACTCATAGTTTCGCATGATTTCTTTTCCAAATATTTACCTATGATAAAGCCAACATATTACAAAATATCAGCAAAATATCAACAAAATCACCCAGGTGGCTGAGCATCAAAATGAAGACAATCCTAAGGAATTTGGCACAAACATAGTAGCAGCCTTATTTAGGCAAGAAGTCACATCTTGGATATTCTACAAGGTACTCTACCAGATTATGGATGCTGCCAAAAAAAGACAATTGAATGAGAATGATTCTTGAAATCAAAGCATTTACTGTAGAAAAAAATGCATTCTCAACAAATTGCAGATCCCCCAAATCTGACAGAAGGGATTTTTATCAGACTACTTGGATTGTAGAATATGCCAAGACTTATATGTGACAAAATATGGATCATGAAGGTTGAAGAGATCAAAAGTTGATTGAAACCAAACCAAGGACTTTAACATATCTTTATGTTAAAGAATATGGAATAAAATACCCCTTGAAAATTCAGTCAGGCTCATTCTCATCGTAGATGAAGTGAATGTTAAAATACTGGCATCAACACTGAAGATTTCCAAAATACATTTCATCAGGTTGCCTTCATAAGCACGATTCTTGAAGGATTTGGTTTCATTTATTTGTGTGTGGTATCTTACTCCCACCCTTCAACATTGCAATATAGAGTCTCAAAAATAAAACTTGTGGCAAGAGACAGGAGCAAGGTCTAATTTTCACCTGTATATTCTCTATTTCCTAAGTCTTAGTATGGTGCTTTTCACACAGAAAGTGCTGAGTAAATCATGTAAAAACTGATACAGGTGCATGTTGATTATATTTATTGTGATTATGTTGTCTTGTTTTTGTCCGTCTGTCTTCCCCGATTAGACTGTAAGCACTGGGCAGGGATTGTCTCTATCTGTTGCCGAATTGTATATTTCAAGCACTTAGTTCAGTGCTCTGCACATAGTAAGTGCTCAGTAAATACTATTGAATGAATGAACAAATGTTTCATAAGCATGTTATCAGGGAAAAGCAGCAGTATTTTCCTGTTTATATTGATGTTCTCTATTCCAAACTCCAAGCTTCTAAAAATACATTTTTACAGTGATTAGATTTGGTATTAACTCTAGTAGCTTTATACTAGCCTAGCTTGTAAGGTGCACGACGTCAAAAAAAAAATGTAGGCTGGAAAATATTTTGAACACATTATCAAGACTTACCCGGCCTATTCTATGGTGCATATCTTATTCATTCATTCATTCAATAGTATTTATTGAGCACTTACTATGTGCAGAGCACTGTATTAAGCGCTTGGGATGAACAAGTCGGCAACAGATAGAGACAGTCCCTGCCGTTTGACGGGCTTACAGTCTAATCGGGGGAGACAGACAGACAAGAACAATGGCAATAAACAGAGTCAAGGGGAAGAACATCTCGTAAAAACAATGGCAACTAAATAGAATCGAGGCGATGTACAATTCATTAACAAAATAAATAGGGTAACGAAAATATATACAGTTGAGTGGACGAGTACAGTGCTGTGGGGATGGGAAGGGAGAGGTGGAGGAGCAGAGGGAAAAGGGGAAAATGAGGCTTTAGCTGCGGAGAGGTAAAGGGGAGATGGCAGAGGGAGTAGAGGGGGAAGAGGAGCTCAGTCTGGGAACGCCTCTTGGAGGAGGTGATTTTTGAGTAGGGTTTTGAAGAGGGAAAGAGAATCAGTTTGGCGGAGGTGAGGAGGGAGGGCGTTCCAGGACCGCGGGAGGACGTGGCCCAGGGGTCGACGGCGGGATAGGTGAGACTGAGGGACGGTGAGGAGGTGGGCGGCAGAGGAGCGGAGCGTGCGGGGTGGGCGGTAGAAAGAGAGAAGGGAGGAGAGGTAGGAAGGGGCAAGGTGATGGAGAGCCTTGAAGCCTAGAGTGAGGAGTTTTTGTTTGGAGCGGAGGTCGATAGGCAACCACTGGAGTTGTTTAAGAAGGGGAGTGACATGCCCAGATCGTTTCTGCAGGAAGATGAGCCGGGCAGCGGAGTGAAGAATAGACCGGAGCGGGGCGAGAAAGGAGGAAGGGAGGTCAGAGAGAAGGCTGACACAGTAGTCTAGCCGGGATATAATGAGAGCCCCTAATAGTAAGGTAGCCGTTTGGGTGGAGAGGAAAGGGCGGATCTTGGCGATATTGTAGAGGTGAAACCGGCAGGTCTTGGTAACGGATAGGATGTGTGGGGTGAACGAGAGGGACGAGTCAAGGATGACACCGAGATTGCGGGCCTGAGAGACGGGAAGGATGGACGTGCCATCCACGGTGATAGAGAAGTCTGGGAGAGGACCGGGTTTGGGAGGGAAGATGAGGAGCTCAGTCTTGCTCATGTTGAGTTTTAGGTGGCGGGCCGACATCCAGGTGGAGACGTCCCGGAGGCAGGAGGAGATGCGAGCCTGAAGGGAGGGGGAGAGGACAGGGGCGGAGATGTAGATCTGCGTGTCATCTGCGTAGAGATGGTAGTCAAAGCCGTGAGAGCGGATGAGTTCACCGAGGGAGTGAGTGTAAATGGAGAACAGAAGAGGGCCAAGAACTGACCCTTGAGGAACTCCAACAGTTAAAGGATGGTAGGGGGAGGAGGCTCCAGCATAGGAGACCGAGAATGATCGGCCAGAGAGGTAAGAGGAGAACCAGGAGAGGACAGAGTCCGTGAAGCCAAGGTGAGATAAGGTATGGAGGAGGAGGGGATGGTCGACAGTGTCAAAGGCAGCAGAGAGGTCAAGGAGGATCAGAATGGAGTAGGAGCCATTGGATTTGGCAAGAAGGAGGTCATGGGTGACCTTAGAGAGAGCAGTCTCGGTAGGAATTCCATGGCAAAGAATTAGATCTGCGAACTATTTTCTTGATTTGTATCTATATAAGTATCTTTATGTTGCTTTATTGAATTAATACCTTCATATAACTTTGACTCAATATTGACTTTTGGGGAAAAGAAAATCTCTGTTATATGAAACTCTAAGCAAGCTCCTGAGACTATCATAGCTTAATTGTCCTGACCATTTCCTATAATTAAAACCTGAAGAATAAGATGGTAACCTGATTTGTTCCAAAGTGAAATTCAGGCTTTATACCCACTTTACCACGAGAATTAAAATTGGTTTTAAGGGATTACTCCAAGGTAGCATTCATGATTACAAGGAAAGGAAAGAAAAAGTAAATTCAATAAAACGAATAAGAAAGTACATTTTATAGGTTTTAAGCTGGTGAAGAGACCCTATGTAGGGCAAAAGCAGAGACTGTCATTGCTCACAAGGGAAAAGTAAGACTCTGAGATGTGATTGCAAGAAGGTGATGATAATCAGTGCAACAGCCCGAGATTCCACATCAAGTAGGGGCCAGAACCAACAGAGAAGTCATAGAGCCACTCCACCATCAACCATGTGCCACTGCTCTCAGAACAACCAATCAGTCATTGATATTTATTGAGTGCTTATTATGTGCTAAGCACTGTAGTAGACGCTTGGGGGGCTACAGTATAACAGAATTAGCAGACATGTTCCCTGCCCATAACGACTTTACAGTCTACAGATGGGGACAGATAATAATATGAATAAACAAGTAATTTATAATACATAATTTTAAGCTATGTACATAGGTACTGGTGGGGTCAATATAAAATGTCCAAAGGTCACAGATACAAGTGCATAGATAATGCAGAAGGGATCGGGGAAAAGGAGGGCTTAATAGGAAAGTTTTAGATGTAGATGTAACTTTAATACTCTGAAAGTGGAGAGAGTGATAGTCTGGCATATAGGGAAGAGGTGGGAGTTCCAGGCTAGGGGAAGGATGTTGGAAAAGCGTCAGTGGCAAGATAGATGAGATGGGGCATAGTAAGTAAACTGACACTTGAGGAAAGGCATGTGTAGGCTGGCTCAGAGGCTTTTTGCATTTCAGGTTTAAAAAGATTGTACTAGCCCGGAATCAGAGAGATTTGCATGAGGGATTGAACCCCCTAAATCTAGGTCTGAGTTTCCATCCCAGCTACAATATTCCCTTGAGTCCAGAGAAATAAGAAGCAGTATTGCCTAGGGGATAGAGCAGAGGCCTGGGAGTCATAAGGACCCGGGTTCTATTTCCAGATCTGCCACTTGTCTGCTGTGTGATCTTGGGCAAGTCACTTAACTTCTCTGTGCTTCAGTGACTTCATTTGTAAAATGGTGGATTAATTCTGTGAGCCCCATTTGAAACATGGACTATGTCCAACCTGATTAGCATGTGTCTACCCCAGAAGTTAGAACAGTGCCTGGTACAGAGTAAGGATTTAACAAATACCATTAAAAATGTTTATAATGGAGTTGGATTCTGGAATCTTTGGAGGGCTAATAAACTTGAGCAAGCCAGCGGAGCCATATCCCAAGTTCATTATGTTGAAATGTGACTACATCATGCTGCCTTGAGTCCCAACATTGTGCTATCACAGCCATCTCAGTCACTCAAACAATAGTATTTATTGAGTGGTTAATGTGTGCATTTATTGAGTGTCTTTTGTGTGCAGAGCACTGTACCATGCACTCGAGAAAGATGGCTTAGTGGGTCAATCAGTAGTGGATCGAGCATGGGCCTGGAAGTCAGAAGGTCATGGGTTCTAAGCCTGGCTCTGCATTTGTCTGCTAAGTGATCTTGCACAAGTCACTTCACTTCTCTGTGCTTCAGTTACCTCATCTGTAAAATGAGGACTGAGACTGTAAGTCCCATATAGAACAGGGACTCTGTGCAACAGATTTTACTTGTATTCACCCCAGTGTTAGTACAGTGCCTGGCACAAAGTAAGCACTTAACAAATGCCATTATTATTAGTAGTAGTAGTAGTAGTAGTAGTAGTAGTAGACTCCCTGACCTTAAGAAACCTGCTGAGCTGGATTAGATGGGATGTTCACAAATTTCTAGTTTCCATTCCAGTACCCAAAAAGCCTCCAATAGGATTAAGACATTGCTTTTGTGGGATGCAGGGAAAGGGACTTGCAATAATGGCTTTGGCCACACAACAACTGAAGGAACTAACTGAGGTCAGAGGATGTGTTTATTGTAATATTGTACTATCCCAAGTGCTTTAGACAGTGCTCTGCACACCGTAAGCACTCAATAAATACCACTGAATGAATGAGTAAACAGCAAGGGAATGGAACAGGAGAGAAATTTACTGGACATCTTCTTTCTCAGAAATAGCATCAGCCAGTTTATTTACTGGAGATTCTGAGCCCTTCACTCTGCTGTATTTCATGTCCAAATCCTTAAGATACAGCTAATGTTGTCACCATTCAAACTCACTGTCAAGGCTGGCTCAGCAGGTCTCCCTCTCATTGTTGTTACCAAGACCATGAAAGCAGCAGCATTGATGCTATGATCTGATTGACAGTTTCATAGAGATAATTGGGTGAGTAGTATTACATGTTCTATTGATAGGTATGTAAGTGTGTACACGTTTGTCACCGTCTTGCCTTTCATTCCCCATATCCTCTTTTGCTGTCCTGTTCTCTTTATCTTCCTGTATCCATCTTTATCTGTACAATGGTAAAATCTGGCACAACAGCAATGAACTATCATATTTCTTCCCTGGGTATTTAGAATTCTACCTATACTTCACTTACACTCTTCTCCTCTAGACTGTAAACTCTCCATGGGCAGAGAATGTGTTTACCAACCTTGTTTTATTCTACTCTCTCAAGCACCTAGCACAGTGCTCTGAACACAATCTGAGTCCCCTAAATACTGTTTATTGATTGATTAAGCATTTTTAATTGGAATTAACAGGTTGTGGGTTCTGGACACAGTTATAGGGAAACTTTCCCTAAATTCCTTCAAGCACCTTGCAAGTTTCTTACCATTAAGGTGTGGGAGGCAGAGGGAAAGGCGAGAGTGAGAAGGATATGCTAGGAAAGTAAGGGGAGGATCAGAAAAGGAATGGTCAGAAAAGTCAAGGCTAGTGAGGAGGAGTGCTATTAGAATAGATTCCTATTTGGGGCACTGCTATCACCTTCTTTGGATAGTTTTAATGTGTTCAACTATTTTATTTTTGGATGACTTAAGTGCTGCATCTTATGTAGGCCATTCTCCATTTTAACACTCTTGTAATTGCATATAATATTCAATAAAGTAGACTGTGAAAAGGTTTTCCCAGTGCTTCTTTGTCCTTATTCACTTACTCTGCCTTGGAACAGTGCCAACTGTTTTTCAAGGCATGATATTCAATATTTATGCCTAACTGATCTAAATGATTTCCTCAAAGCTTCCCCCTAATTTGAGGCCACCTTGAGAAATCTCACATTAGGCATATACTTTCAAGTTTGTTTTCTTGAGTAATAGTGGTTTCAATACAAAGAGTGAGGAAAAAGCAATATATAGTGCTGTTACTCATACACTTTCCATTAAATAACATTTATGCTCCAAAGATATAATGGTTTGGCACATAGTTTTTCCCACTGTGATTATTATCCTCTTAGAAATGTTATCTTTGATTCAGTTGAATATGTAATGCAAGATATTACTGAATAATCAGTTTAATGAGGAGCATGTTGCCTAGTAGGTAGTGCATAAGACTAGGAGTCAGAGGACCTAGGGTCTAATCCTGACCCTGCTACTTGTCTGCTGGATGACCTTGGGCAAGTCACTTAATTTCTCTGTGCCTCAGTTTCCTCATCCGTAAAATGAGGATTAAATCATACTTAGACTGCGAACCCCATGTAAACAAGGACTGTGTCCAAACTGGCTATCTTGTATATACATCAGGGCTTAATACTGTGCTTGACAGTGTCTTGAAAGCAGGAGGAAATATAGGACTGCAAGAAAGAAAAGATATCAGGAGATGTAAAGTGTGAATCATCTGCATAGAGGTAGCAGTTGAAGTATTGGGAGCAAGTGAGTTCTCCAAGGGAGTGGGTTTAAAGGGAGAATAGAAGATGACCCAGAACTGAACCTTGGGGGACATCTACAGTTAGAGGGTGGGAGACAGAGGAGAAGCCCACAAAAGAGACTGAGAATTGCCAGAGAGATACAAGGAGAACCAGGAGACAATAGTGTCAGTGTAGCTGAGGTTAGATAATGTTTCCAGGCGAAGGGGGTGTTCGACAGTGTTCAAGGAAGCTGAGAGGTCAGTGAGGAATAGGATGGAGTAGGAAACATTGAATTTGGCAAAAAAGAGATCATCTGTGACCTTTCTGTGTTTTGAAGAGGATGGATGCAGATTTGAGGGGATAAAGGAGAGAACTGGAAGAGAGCAATTTGAGTCAGAGGATGTAGACAAATCACGTGAATTGTAGGAGGGAGATGGGATGATAACTGGAATTGTGAGGTTAAGGAAGGGTCTATTTTTAGGATAAGGGAGATTATGAGCATATTTGAAATCAGTGGGGAAGAAGCCACTGGAGAGTGAACCATTAAAGATGGCAGTCAGGGAGGGAAAAAGGCTGGGGCAAATGCTTTGATAAGGGCCAAATTGATGGGGTTGGGTATGCAAGTGGAAGAGTTGGATTTTGAGATCTCAGGAGATCTCCTCTTGAGATACTGCTGGAAGAGATGGGTGAATATAAGAAGGGGCAGTAGAGGGGAGGGACTGGAAAGGAACAAGAACTTAACTTCTCCATGCCTCAATTTCTTTACCTTTAAAAATGGAGATACAGTATATTTGCCCAACGTTATTATCTTACATTTACCCAAGTGATTAGCACAGTACTTGGTAAGCACTTAACAGATGACACATTTGTTTAAAAGCTTTTATGTTATCCAACCTTCTTTATGTCTGTGAGACCTGGACCTATTTTAAAAGACATATCCAGCTTTCTGAGCAGTCTCACCCGCATGACCTGTGAATCACACACAATAATGAAAGGTAGAACAGTGAATTCCTAGACTACAGTCAGTTCACTAGTCTTGAAACAATGTTAACAGCAGCACAGATCCACTGTGTGGACATGTGAGAAGAATGGACATCAGGCAACCTTAGCAACTGCTATATGGTGAACTGAAAAGGGGTGCTTTTTAAGATGGGTAGATAGAATACCAGACAGTGAAGCCCAGCCTCAGTCCCAAATCATGTGACAAAATTGGAGGCAAGTAACAGGAGAAGGAAGATGAGTAATTTTGGTGGTAGTAGCCGTAATGTCTTCTATTAAACACTTGGGAAAATGCAAGAGAAGCACAAAGCACATTTGAATTATTGTTTAATATATAGTATTATTGGTTAGTTCATACTATATTTAAATTTTGGCATTTCTTCCTTATTAACAATTTAAAATACTGAAAATGTTTCTCTCTCCTCATTTACCTCATCTTACACAGATTTTTAACATGAGCCAATTTCACTAAAATTGCTTTGCAATCCCTTTGCTAACATCTACTCCTGAAAACACTTTTAAGGAGACTAAGTTGTATCATTCAAAGGCATTTCTAATTATGAAAATCCAGGTTCAATTACTTGGTATATCCAAAAAGACAGTCTTTCCTAAAGCCAATCTATGAGATTATTAAAATATTTCTAGCTTGATAGTCTATTCTCTTCCTATCATTTACTATATTAAATTATCAAGACTGTATACAGGATTTCAAAATATCTTGGGCTTACTTAACTCTGTTTTACCTAAATAAAGCTATCCTAAACTAATTACAATTCTGTTGAGAAATGTGTCTTAATGGACACAGTGCAGAGTAGAAGTCAGAGGATCTGGGTTTGATTCCTAGCACTGTCAGTAGCTTGCTTGTGTGATCTTATATAAGTCACTTTGTTCTCTTGTCTCATATTCCTCATCTATTAAATGGAAAATAAATAGTAGTCAGTCCTGTGTAGATTGTGCGCCCCAGAAAGGATAGTCATTGTGTTTGGCCTGATTATCTGATATCTATATCAGTGCTTAATGCAGTGCCTGCTACGTAGGTGTTTAATAAATACAATTTTTATTTTTATTATCATCAGTATGATCTCCCTCTCTGCAGTCTTGCATTTCCTCCTGCCTTCAAGATATCTCTAACTGGCTGTTCTGCCATCGCCTTGAACTTAACATGTTGAAAACAGAACTCTTATCTTCCTACCCAAAGCCTGTCCACGCACTCCATTGATTTTCCCATCACTGTGGACAGCACACCCATCCTTCCTTCCTCACCAGCCCATAATCTTATAATTATCCCTGACTCATCTCTCTCACTCAACCAACATATTCACTCTATCACTAAATCCTATTCGTTCAACCTTCACAACATTGCTAAAATCTGCCCTTTCCTCTACATCCAAACTGCAACCAAATTAATCCTAGCAATGATCCTATCCCATCTTGATTACTCTATCAGTCTCCTTGCTGATCTCCATGCCTCTTGACTTTCCCCACTCCACTCATATTTCACTATGCTGCCCAGATCATTTTTCTTCAAAGATGTTCGGTCCACCAATTCATCAAACAGGAACTCCTTATCGTCAGCTTGAAAGCTCTCAATCACTTTGCCGGCTCCTTCCTCACTTCCTGCTCTCCTACTAGTTCCATGGCCTAGTGGAAAGAGCATGAGCTTGGGAGTCAGAGGTCGTGGGTTCCAACAGACAATAACTCTCCTCACTCAAAGCCTTTATTGAATGCGCATCTCCAAGAGGCCTTCCCTGGCTAAGCCTTCATTTCCTCTTTGCCTATTCCCTTCTGTGTGATCCTGATTTGCTCCCTTTATTCACCTCCCTGTCCAGCCCCACAGCATTTATGTGCATATCTGTAATTTCTTTTTCATATTAGTGTCTGTCTCCCCCTCCAGACTTTAAGTTCACTGTGGGCAGGCAACCTATCTATGCACTCTATCATATTTTAGTGTTCCAAGAACTTGGTTGAGTGGTCCATACACAATAAGTGCCTACTAAATCTGCTATACTGATTATTATCATTCACATATTACCTTTCTCATGTCGAATGCAAAAATGAATCAATGATCTACTTTTTCTGGTTGGATAATTTTGAGAATTCTAAATATCTCCTAATGAGATATGACAGAATAATGTGTACTAGAATTTAGAGGTAATTATTTTCGTAATGGTATTTTTGACACGTATTCTGAATTATTTACCTTGGCATATGTCATCCAACATTATATGGTTGCTCTTTGTAAATCAAGCCATTAATATATTCACCTGTCAAATTCAATATATCACATATATTTGATAGCAAATACTGCAGTATTTGTTCAGGCCATAGCCTAAAAAAGAGTCATGATTGAGATATTCTTTTTGGGGAGGCCACAAATGCTGAAAGTTATACTGCAGTGATTTTCACGGCTAAGAAAAGAAAAAAAGTAATGTTATCTTTCAGAGTTGAGCTAGTCAATGGCTGATTGTTGACAAGTCAATCTTAATATAATTCCATATCTTACCATCTAGAGAGCACATAGGGGAGAAAGATCAATCATCCCCTAGAAAAGTGGAATGAGTCTGTCATAAAGGCAAAGGATGCAATAATAATATGACCTTGTTCTTAAGAAGCAAGTAACCCTTGAAATTTAGAAACTTTTAAAACAGTCCTCTGAAATTATAATGTTTCTGTGAAACACTGAATACAGTGTACAATGATACACTGAAACAAAGCCTTATTGTAAAAGTTAAATGAAGAGTTATTAAGAACCCAGGAAAGAATAAACAAGGTGCCTCAAGGACAAGGATATTAGAAAAAAAGTAATTACTTCACTCATAAAGTTGCCATATTTGATATTCTCCCTATTGATTTATTGAATTCCCCAGATTCCTAAATTGTTAGGGAATAATATCTAAAAAAAATCAATTCTAAAGACAGATATTTCAGTGAAAACAGAAGCAAAGTCCTTTGTTATATTCCAAATGTTTAACAGTATTTTAGAATTATTCCATTCTTCAGAAGGAATCCCTATAAATAGTTGGAAATTTTAAGCAAGTGACCAATATTTTGACATATACTCATCCATAATATGCCCTTGCATTTTTCTGAGGATTCTGAAATTCAAGTTTTTAAATCAACCAAAGGATTCTCTATTTCCACTGTTTTCAATGTAATGTTTGTAATCAGATTTCTATTAGCATCCTTATATTGAACCATGATATTTTAGAGGATAATTAAAGACTGAAATGTACAAATCTAAAGCAAACTAGTGTTTCAGTTAGTTTACAAATATGTCCTTGTGTGGTTGTTCTTTGTACTTGGAGAAGATGGAAGTGACCTTTGGATATAGTGTGATTAAAAAGGACAATAGAGGAACCATTGTTCAACCACACACACACACACAAACACACACTTCCCCCCATCAAGAGGATATGCCCTTGGGTTGTATTTTTATTAGTGCGTAATAGTTTGCTTTACATCATTCACATTCTTCTGCCCAGTCAATAGAATGTACTGGGTCTCTTAAAGCGCTTGTTGTTATTGTGAATTTCACTGTGACTAAACTCTTGTTGTAATTATTTAAAGCTACTTACCCTGTGATTGTTCAGAAACTGGTTTATGAAATGATAGTGTTTATCTTGTGATCAATGCAATTTAGATTTCCTGTAGTTTTCTTCTCTATTCTCCTTTCTTCACTTTACAATTAAACTCTGTTGCCTACTGCCATTCCAATTATTGAAAAATGTACTCTTAATTTCTCTCAGGATCCTCTCTCATGTTAATAGGTACTGTTAGTAGTCAGTCATCTTTTCACACCTGGGTATAAGACTCAGACCATCTTGCCAAAGTACCCTCAAGAAGAGTACCAGTCAAAGTCCTCCTACAATTCAGGCATTCTAAAGAAATAAGGGAGATAAGTTATCTGGCCAGGATTCCAATGGGAACTCTGAACAGATCTTTGAGGAAAGCTGAAAGACTTTTGCAGACCTATAGAAGGAATGTTTTGAAATAATTGGAATACAAAAATGAAAAACAAGATTTAAACCGCAAACCAGAAAACCAGATCCTTTTTGCACTGACTAATTCTTCTCCCAAGGAATGAGTAATTGTTAAAGAGGGAGATTCACTGTGTGTTCACAAGGCAAGGATTTGGAGGAAATCAGGACAATTGCTACTTGAGCAGATCTCCAAGGGAAAGATAAAAGCTGCTACTAAGGGTTCCAAGAAAATTCTAGGAGTTAGCCTCTTCCCAGAACAACCCCTTTAATCTCTAGGAATCTCGCGTATTAGTTCTTTTGTCCATTGGGAAATGTAATTTCACCTTCTTTATCAGCTATCCATATGGCCACCTTCAGTGGGAGATTTGATCAAATCTTCAAAGCTCAGTTGTCATAGCTCTAAGAAGGGATTAATTGGCTGCCTTGCAAAGCAGCACAGTTTGACACTGGCTCAACAGGCAGATACATAAATTGCTAGACAGTTGCACTAATGTATTCATCCCATAAAAACCCTATCAAGCATGCTTTCTCTATCTGGACACTCACAAAGCCTTTGCTTGAAAAGAGCAAAATCTGTCTCAATTGCCACCTATCCAATTGGTCTGCTTTAGTGATTGTCCAAATATTCACTGTTATATTTCATTGTTGAGAATGTGTGTACCATCTCTTTAATTTGCTTTACTGCATTCCAGGACAGACTGTGAACCCTTGCAGTCCTACAACAACAGCTTCCTGGATATCTTACTGTTTTAGTTTGTTTTAGTTTTTTGGTTGGTTTGTTTTATGGTAGTTGTCAAGTACTATTCTAAGTTCCTGGAAAGATACAAGTTAATCAAGCTGGATACAGTCTCTGTCCCAGAAAGAGTTCACAGCCTAAGTAAGAGGGAGAACAAGTATTGAATCCCCATTTTGCAGTTATGGTAACTGAGGCTCAGAGAAGTTAAGTGATTTGGCCAAGGTCACACTGCCGACAAGTGTTGGGGCTAGGATTATAACCCAGGTCCTCTGGTTCACAAATCCATGCTGGCCATGTTGCTTTCTAGTCATTTAAATGTCTCATCTAGTGGAGTTGAGTGAAACTGGCCCTGGTGTCCAAGATCTTATAATAGATATTCATTCATTCAATCATATTTATTGAATTTATTTACTGTGTGCAGAACACTGTACTAAGCACTTGCGAGAGTACAATATAACAATAAACACACACATTCCCTGCCTATAACAAGCTTACAGTGTAGAGGGGAAGAGGCAGACATTAATATAAATAAATTCCCGCTACCAACATAAGTGTCGTGGGGCTGGAAAGGGAGGAGAACAATGGCAGTAAGTCAAGGTGATGCAGAAGAGGGGGAGAAGGGGAAAGGGGGCTTACGGAAGGTCTCTTGGAGGAGATGTGCCATCAATAAGGGTTTGAAGCAGGGATGAACAAGTGTCGGTTGGATCTGAGGAGAGAAGGGTGTTCCAGGTCAGAGGAAGGATTTGGGCGAGGGGTCAAACTTTGGTAGACATAGTATGTTAATGATGGTTTATAGGAACTCTGATGAAACTGCTCTAGGAGATGCTTGTGTCTTCAGTAGCAGTTCCAGGTCTCAAAGACAAATGGAATTGGACCACCACAATATTCTAATCAATCAACACCTCAGTAAGAAATTAACTGCCCATTGTAAAGTACTTAGTACAGTGATCTATGCATACTAAGCACTCAATGAATATGATTGATATGCTCTGTCTTTCATTATGTTTAAAAACCTAATGGCTTTGTTGGTCCTGTTTTGTATTTCTCTGGCTTTTGTTAAGGGAAATTCGTCAGTTATGTATTGTATTTCTCTGTTTTGTTAGGCAGTGTCTGCTCAGATAGAATTTAGAGTCTGCTTTAAGTTCTGAGTTGCTTATGAAAATGTTTGCAAGTATGTGTTTAAATGTAGGCTGGTATATAATTTCAGTTATCTTCAGACATAAATGCCTTTTAACCAATCTCTGATGCTCATAACCAGTTGAACTATGGGAATCAACTGGTAGAGCGGAAGCGTATCCTGACCCCAGCTTTCAGATCTCTCATTGCAACCTGGCAGCTCAGGGGTGTGGATGGTAGGCTACTTCCCAAAGACCCCTTAACCTCTGGATAAATATCTGGACTTAATAATAATGTTGGTATTTGTTAAGCGCTTACTACGTGCAGAGCACTGTTCTAAGCGCTGGGGTAGACACAGGGGAATCAGGTTGTCCCACGTGGGGCTCACAGTCTTCATCCCCATTTTCCAGATGAGGAAACTGAGGCCCAGAGAAGTGAAGTGACTTGCCCAAGGTCACAGAGCAGACAAGTGGCAGAGCTGGGATTCGAACTCATGACCTCTGACTCCAAAGCCTGGGCTCTTTCCACTGAGCCACGCTGCTTCTCTATGTTGACATGTGTGGCAAGGAGAGCAATTCAGGGATTTGGAGATTCACTGAGTAAAAAATATCCCCAAACCTGTGTGGGAAGAATGGAAGAAGTAAAGTGCTTCAGACCCAGCCATGAATGACCAGAGTTCTGGAGCTCTTTCCACCAGGATTTAGGGCTGAAATGAAAATGACTGGACTTATTACAGAGCCCTGCATCAGTCTTATGGTGTTTTTTTAAGAACTTACTATCTGTCAAACATTCTTCTGTGCTGGGGGATTTAGTTTGGCCAAAGTCCCTGTCCCAAACAGTCTCAGTAGGAGGGAGAACACATATTTAATCCCCATTTTACAGATGAAGTACTTGAGGCACAGAGAAGTAAAGTGATTTGCTCAGAATCACACCGCAGACAAGTGGCAGAGCTGGGATTTG